>NC_092104.1:63360-250860 GCF_045679555.1 Salvelinus alpinus | reverse complement strand
CCCTGTCCCTTTCCTAACCCCTGTTCCCTTCCTAACCCCTGTTCCCTTCCTAACCCCTGTTCCTTTCCTAACCCCTGTTCCTTTCCTAACCCCTGTTCCCTTCCTAACCCCTGTTCCTTTCCTAACCCCTGTTCCTTTCCTAACCCCTGTTCCCTTCCTAACCCCTGTTCCCTTCCTAACCCCTGTTCCTTTCCTAACCCCTGTTCCCTTCCTAACCCCTGTTCCCTTCCTAACCCCTGTTCCTTTCCTAACCCCTGTTCCTTTCCTAACCCCTGTTCCCTTCCTAACCCCTGTTCCCTTCCTAACCCCCTGTTCCCTTCCTAACCCCTGTTCCCTTTCCTAACCCCTGTTCCTTTCCTAACCCCTGTTCCCTTCCTAACCCCTGTTCCCTTCCTAACCCCTGTTCCCTTCCTAACCCCTGTTCCCTTCCTAACCCCTGTTCCCTTTCCTAACCCCTGTTCCCTTCCTAACTCCTGTTCCCTTCCTAACCCCTGTTCCTTTCCTAACCCCTGTTCCCTTCCTAACCCCTGTTCCCTTCCTAACCCCTGTTCCTTTCCTAACCCCTGTTCCTTTCCTAACCCCTGTTCCTTTCCTAACCCCTGTTCCCTTCCTAACCCCTGTTCCCTTCCTAACCCCTGTTCCCTTCCTAACCCCTGTTCCCTTCCTAACCCCTGTTCCCTTCCTAACCCCTGTTCCTTTCCTAACCCCTGTTCCCTTCCTAACTCCTGTTCCCTTCCTAACCCCTGTTCCCTTCCTAACCCCTGTTCCTTTCCTTACCCCTGTTCCCTTCCTAACCCCTGTTCCCTTCCTAACCCCTGTTCCCTTCCTAACCCCTGTTCCTTTCCTTACCCCTGTTCCCTTCCTAACCCCTGTTCCCTTCCTAACCCCTGTTCCTTTCCTTACCCCTGTTCCCTTCCTAACCCCTGTTCCTTTCCTAACCCCTGTTCCCTTCCTAACTCCTGTTCCCTTCCTAACCCCTGTTCCCTTCCTAACCCCTGTTCCTTTCCTTACCCCTGTTCCCTTCCTAACCCCTGTTCCTTTCCTAACCCCTGTTCCCTTCCTAACCCCTGTTCCCTTCCTAACCCCTGTTCCTTTCCTAACCCCTGTTCCTTTCCTAACCCCTGTTCCCTTCCTAACCCCTGTCCCTTTCCTAACCCCTGTTCCCTTCCTAACCCCTGTTCCCTTCCTAACCCCTGTTCCCTTCCTAACCCCTGTTCCCTTCCTAACCCCTGTTCCCTTCCTAACCCCTGTCCCTTTCCTAACCCTAACTGTCTTGTCTTTTTTAGAAAGAGAATGACCATCCAGGACAGTCTGCTTCATCCCTGGATCAAGGTCTGTCTAACACACACACACACACACACACACACACACACACACACACACACACACACACACACACACACACACACACACACACACACACACACACACACACACACACACACACACACACAGGATAAGTTATTTCTTTATTCACTTTATACAGGGAATGAGTGTTCATTCACTTCATAAAATCCTACTTGAAAACAAAGGGTAGCAGAATGATACACAATATGATCAATATAAAAAGTATTGATAAGTGGATGTAATCTATTGATCTGATTAGTCATATATGTTCCTGTTTGTCCAATCAGCCAAAGGACTCCCAGCAGGCTCTCAGCAGGAAGGAGTCTGCTGTCAACATGGAGAAGTTTAAGAAGTTTGCTGCTCGGAGGAAATGGAAGGTACATTTATCTCTCTCTCTCCCTCTGTCTGTCTTTTTATCACTCTCCCTTCTATCTCTTCTATCTCTGGGGGTGTGGCGTAGTGAGCTCTGGGGGTGTGGCGTAGTGAGCTCTGAGGGTGTGGCATAATGAGCTCTGAGGGTGTGGCGTAGTGAGCTCTGGGGGTGTGGCATAGTGAGCTCTGGGGGTGTGGCGTAGTGAGCTCTGAGGGTGTGGCGTAGTGAGCTCTGGGGGTGTGGCGTAGTGAGCTCTGGGGGTGTGGCGTAGTGAGCTCTGGGGGTGTGGCGTAGTGAGCTCTGAGGGTGTGGCGTAGTGAGCTCTGAGGGTGTGGCATAGTGAGCTCTGAGGGTATGGCGTAGTGAGCTCTGGGGGTGTGGCGTAGTGAGCTCTGGGGGTGTGGCGTAGTGAGGGTGTGGCGTAGTGAGCTCTGGGGGTGTGGCGTAGTGAGCTCTGGGGGTGTGGCGTAGTGAGCTCTGGGGGTGTGGCGTAGTGAGCTCTGAGGGTGTGGCGTAGTGAGCTCTGAGGGTGTGGCGTAGTGAGCTCTGAGGGTGTGGCGTAGTGAGCTCTGGGGGTGTGGCGTAGTGAGCTCTGGGGGTGTGGCGTAGTGAGCTCTGGGGGTGTGGCGTAGTGAGCTCTGAGGGTGTGGCGTAGTGAGCTCTGGGGTGTGGCGTAGTGAGCTCTGGGGGTGTGGCGTAGTGAGCTCTGGGGGTGTGGCGTAGTGAGCTCTGAGGGTGTGGCGTAGTGAGCTCTGAGGGTGTGGTGTAGTGAGCTCTGGGGGTGTGGCGTAGTGAGCTCTGAGGGTGTGGCGTAGTGAGCTCTGGGGTGTGGCGTAGTGAGCTCTGGGGGTGTGGCGTAGTGAGCTCTGGGGGTGTGGCGTAGTGAGCTCTGAGGGTGTGGCGTAGTGAGCTCTGAGGGTGTGGTGTAGTGAGCTCTGGGGGTGTGGCGTAGTGAGCTCTGAGGGTGTGGCGTAGTGAGCTCTGGGGGTGTGGCGTAGTGAGCTCTGGGGGTGTGGCGTAGTGAGCTCTGGGGGTGTGGCGTAGTGAGCTCTGGGGGTGTGGCGTAGTGAGCTCTGGGGGTGTGGCGTAGTCAGCTCTGAGCGTGTTATGATGAGCTCACTGCACTGCACTACATCAAATCAAATGTATTTATATAGCCCTTCTTACATCAGCTGATATCTCAAAGTGCTGTACAGAAACCCAGCCTAAAACCCCAAACAGCAAGCAATGCAGGTGTAGAAGCACGGTGGCTCGGAAAAACTCCCTAGAAAGGCCAAAACCTAGGAAGAAACCTAGAGAGGAACCAGGCTATGAGGGGTGGCCAGTCCTCTTCTGTATATACAGTGGGGCAAAAAAGTATTTAGTCAGCCACCAATTGTGCAAGTTCTCCCACTTAAAAAGATGAGAGAGGACTGTAATTTTCATCATAGGTACACTTCAACTATGACAGACAAAATGAGAAAAAAAAATCCAGAAAATCACATTGTAGGATTTTTAATGAATTTATTTGCAAATTATGGTGGAAAATAAGTATTTGGTCAATAACAAAAGTTTATCTCAATACTTTGTTATATACCCTTTGTTGGCAATGACAGAGGTCAAACGTTTTCTGTAAGTCTTCACAAGGTTTTCACACACTGTTGCTGGTATTTTGGCCCATTCCTCCATGCAGATCTCCTCTAGAGCAGTGATGTTTTGGGGCTGTTGCTGGGCAACACAGACTTTCAACTCCCTCCAAAGATTTTCTATGGGGTTGAGATCTGGAGCCTGGCTAGGCCACTCCAGGACCTTGAAATGCTTCTTACAAAGCCACTCCGTTGCCCGGGCGGTGTGTTTGGGATCATTGTCATGCTGAAAGACCCAGCCACGTTTCATCTTCAATGCCCTTGCTGATGGAAGGAGGTTTTCACTCAAAATCTCACGATACATGGCCCCATTCATTCTGTCCTTTACACGGATCAGTCGTCCTGGTCCCTTTGCAGAAAAACAGCCCCAAAGCATGATGTTTCCACCCCCATGCTTCACAGTAGGTATGGTGTTCTTTGGATGCAACTCAGCATTCTTTGTCCTCCAAACACGACAAGTTGAGTTTTTACCAAAAAGTTATATTTTGGTTTCATCTGACCATATGACATTCTCCCAATCTTCTTCTGGATCATCCAAATGCTCTCTAGCAAACTTCAGACGGGCCTGGACATGTACTGGCTTAAGCAGGGGGACACGTCTGGCACTGCAGGATTTGAGTCCCTGGCGGCGTAGTGTGTTACTGATGGTAGGCTTTGTTACTTTGGTCCCAGCTCTCTGCAGGTCATTCACTAGGTCCCCCTGTGTGGTTCTGGGATTTTTGCTCACCGTTCTTGTGATCATTTTGACCCCACGGGGTGAGATCTTGCGTGGAGCCCCAGATCGAGGGAGATTATCAGTGGTCTTGTATGTCTTCCATTTCCTAATAATTTCTCCCACAGTTGATTTCTTCAAACCAAGCTGCTTACCTATTGCAGATTCAGTCTTCCCAGCCTGGTGCAGGTCTACAATTTTGTTTCTGGTGTCCTTTGACAGCTCTTTGGTCTTGGCTATAGTGGAGTTTGGAGTGTGACTGTTTGAGGTTGTGGACAGGTGTCTTTTATACTGATAACAAGTTCAAACAGGTGCCATTAATACAGGTAACGAGTGGAGGACAGAGGAGCCTCTTAAAGAAGAAGTTACAGGTCTGTGAGAGCCAGAAATCTTGCTTGTTTGTAGGTGACCAAATACTTATTTTCCACCATAATTTGCAAATAAATTCATTAAAAATCCTACAATGTGATTTTCTGGATTTTTTTTTCTCATTTTGTCTGTCATAGTTGAAGTGTACCTATGATGAAAGTTACAGGCCTCTCTCATCTTTTTAAGTGGGAGAACTTGCACAATTGGTGGCTGACTAAATACTTTTTTGCCCCACTGTAGGTGGCTAGGAGAAACTCCCTAGCATTCTCTTCTCTCCTCCATCCTAACATTCTGTTTCTCTCTTCTCTCCTCCATCATAACATTCTGTTTCTCTCTTCTCTCCTCCATCCTAACATTGTGTTTCTCTCTTCTCTCCTCCATCCTAACATTCTGTTTCTCTCTTCTCTCCTCCATCCTAACATTGTGTTTCTCTCTTCTCTCCTCTCTTCCAGCAATCGGTGCGCCTCATCTCGTTGTGTAACCGGCTCTCTCGCTCCTTCCTGTCTAGAAGCAACATGAGTGTGGCTCGCAGTGATGACACGCTGGTAAGAACAACCCCTGTCCTAGACACACACACACACACACATTCATATACATACACAAAATCACACCCACCGGTGACAACTCTATTCCACCCTGTTCCCTATGTGGTGGTGCCCTACGTTTAGTCAGATCCTTATGAAGTACCATGTAAAAGCATAGAGAACCCCCCCTCCCCACCCACATACTGGTTGAAGGTTAGTGATTTGCCTTATCAGCGTTATCAATTTACCCATCTAAACTTTACACAGTTGATTACTTCCTCAACTGCTGTTGGTTACTTCCTCAATTGCTGTTGGTTACTTCCTGAACTGCTGTTGGTTACTTCCTCAACTGCTGTTGGTTACTTCCTGAAACTGCTGTATGTTACTTCCTGAAACTGCTGTTGGTTACTTCCTCAACTGCTGTTGATTACTTCCTCAACTGCTGTTGATTACTTCCTCAACTGATGTTGGTTACTTCCTCAACTGCTGTTGGTTACTTCCTCAACTGCTGTTGATTACTTCCTCAACTGCTGTTGGTTACTTCCTGAAACTGCTGTATGTTACTTCCTGAAACTGCTGTTGGTTACTTCCTAAAACTGCTGTTGGTTACTTCAACTGCTGTTGGTTACTTCCTGAAACTGCTGTTGGTTACTTCCTGAAACTGCTGTTGGTTACTTCCTGAAACTGCTGTTGGTTACTTCAACTGCTGTTGGTTACTTCCTGAAACTGCTGTTGGTTACTTCCTAAACTGCTGTTGGTTACTTCCTGAAACTGCTGTTGGTTACTTCCTCAACTGCTGTTGGTTACTTCCTCAAATGCTGTTGGTTACTTCCTGAAACCGCTGGGTAGAATAATAGTTAGTGTCTGAGTAGAATGGTGGAGAATGGAGGATATTGTCTGGGTAGGCTGGAGGGTAGTGTCTGGGTAGGATGGAGGGTAGTGTCTGGGTAGGATGGAGGGTAGTGCCTGGGTAGGATGGAGGGTAGTGTCTGGGTAGGATGGAGGGTAGTGTCTGGTAGGATGGAGGGTAGTGTCTGGGTAGGATGGAGGGTAGTGTCTGGTAGGATGGAGGGTAGTGTCTGGGTAGGATGGAGGGTAGTGTCTGGTAGGATGGAGGGTAGTGTCTGGTAGGATGGAGGGTAGTGTCTGGTAGGATGGAGGGTAGTGTCTGGGTAGGATGGAGGGTAGTGCCTGGGTAGGATGGAGGGTAGTGTCTGGGTAGGATGGAGGGTAGTGTCTGGTAGGATGGAGGGTAGTGTCTGGGTAGGATGGAGGGTAGTGTCTGGTAGGATGGAGGGTAGTGTCTGGTAGGATGGAGGGTAGTGTCTGGGTAGGATGGAGGGTAGTGTCTGGTAGGATGGAGGGTAGTGTCTGGGTAGGATGGAGGGTAGTGTCTGGGTAGGATGGAGGGTAGTGTCTGGTAGGATGGAGGGTAGTGTCTGGTAGGATGGAGGGTAGTGTCTGGGAGGATGGAGGGTAGTGTCTGGTAGGATGGAGGGTAGTGTCTGGGTAGGATGGAGGGTAGTGTCTGGGTAGGATGGAGGGTAGTGTCTGGGTAGGATGGAGGGTAGTGTCTGGTAGGATGGAGGGTAGTGTCTGGGAGGATGGAGGGTAGTGTCTGGTAGGATGGAGGGTAGTGTCTGGTAGGATGGAGGGTAGTGTCTGGGTAGGATGGAGGGTAGTGTCTGGTAGGATGGAGGGTAGTGTCTGGTAGGATGGAGGGTAGTGTCTGGTAGGATGGAGGGTGGTGTCTGGTAGGATGGAGGGTAGTGTCTGGGTAGGATGGAGGGTAGTGTCTGGTAGGATGGAGGGTAGTGTCTGGGTAGGATGGAGGGTAGTGTCTGGTAGGATGGAGGGTAGTGTCTGGGTAGGATGGAGGGTAGTGTCTGGGAGGATGGAGGGTAGTGTCTGGTAGGATGGAGGGTAGTGTCTGGGTAGGATGGAGGGTAGTGTCTGGGTAGGATGGAGGGTAGTGTCTGGTAGGATGGAGGGTAGTGTCTGGGAGGATGGAGGGTAGTGTCTGGTAGGATGGAGGGTAGTGTCTGGTAGGATGGAGGGTAGTGTCTGGGTAGGATGGAGGGTAGTGTCTGGGTAGGATGGAGGGTAGTGTCTGGTAGGATGGAGGGTAGTGTCTTGGTAGGATGGAGGGTAGTGTCTGGTAGGATGGAGGGTAGTGTCTGGGTAGGATGGAGGGTAGTGTCTTGGTAGGATGGAGGGTGGTGTCTGGGTAGGATGGAGGGTAGTGTCTGGGAGGATGGAGGGTGGTGTCTGGTAGGATGGAGGGTAGTGTCTTGTAGGATGGAGGGTAGTGTCTGGTAGGATGGAGGGTAGTGTCTGGTAGGATGGAGGGTAGTGTCTGGGAGGATGGAGGGTAGTGTCTGGTAGGATGGAGGGTAGTGTCTGGTAGGATGGAGGGTAGTGTCTGGTAGGATGGAGGGTGGTGTCTGGTAGGATGGAGGGTAGTGTCTGGTAGGATGGAGGGTAGTGTCTGGTAGGATGGAGGGTAGTGTCTGGTAGGATGGAGGGTAGTGTCTGGGTAGGATGGAGGGTAGTGTAAGCCCCTCCCCACCCCCCTCTCTGTATGCCTCTCCTCAATCAATCAAATCTAATGTATTTATATAGCCCTTCTTACATCAGCCGATGTCACAAAGTGCTGTACAGAAACTCAGCCTAAAACCCCAAACAGCAAGCAATGCAGGTGAAGAAGCACGGTGGCTATGAAAAACTCCCTAGAAAGGCCAAAACCTAGGAAGAAACCTAGAGAGGAACCAGGCTATGAGGGGTGGCCAGTCCTCTTCTGGCTGTGCCGGGTGGAGATCATAGCAGAACATGGCCAAGATGTTCAAATGTTCATAAATGACCAGCATGGTCAAATAATAATAATCACAGTAGTTGTCGAGGGTGCAGCAAGTCAGAACCTCAGGAGTAAATGTCAGTTGGCTTTTCATAGCCGATCATTCAGAGTTAGAGACAGCAGGTGCAGTATGGAGAGAGAGTCGAAAACAGCAGGTCTGGTACAAGGTAGCACGTCTGGTGAACAGGTCAAGGTTCCATAGCCGCAGGCAGAACAGTTGAAACTGGAGCAGCAGCAGGTGGACCTGGGTGGACTGGGGACGCAGGTGGACTGGGGACAGCAAGGAGTCATCCGGCCAGGTAGTCCTGAGGCATGGTCCTAGGGCTCAGGTCCTCTGAGAGAAGAGAGGGAGAGAGAGAGTTAGAGGGAGCATACTTAAATTCACACAGGACACCGGATAAGACAGGAGAAATACTCCAGATATAACTGACTGACCCTAGCCCCCCGACACATAAACTATTGCAGCATAAATACTGGAGGCTGAGACAGGAGGTGTCAGGAGACACTGTGGCCCCGTCCGACGATACCCACGGACAGGGCCAAACAGACAGGATATAACCCCACCCACTGCTAGCACAGCCCCCACACCACTAGAGGGATATCTTCAAGCCACCAACTTACCACCCTGAGACAAGGCCGAGTATAGCCCACAAAGATCTCCCCCACAGCACAAACCCGAGGGGGGCGACAACCCGGACAGGAAGATCACGTCAGTGACTCAACCCACTCAAGTGACGCACCCCTCCTAGGGACGGCATGGAAGAGCATCAGTAAGCCAGTGACTCAGCCCCTGTAATAGGGTTAGGGGCAGAGAATCCCAGTGGAGAGAGGGGAACCGGCCAGGCAGAGACAACAAGGGTGGTGTGTCGCTCCAGTGCCTTTCCGTTCACCTTCACACCCCTGGGCCAGACGACACTCAATCATAGAACCTACTGAAGAGATGAGTCTTCAATAAAGACTTAAAGGTCGAGACCAAGTCTGCGTCTCTCACATGTGTAGGCAGACCATTCCATAAAAATGGAGCTCTATAGGAGAAAGCCCTGCCTCCAGCTGTTTGCTTAGAAATTCTAGGGACAATAAGGAGGCCTGCGTCTTGTGATCGTAGCGTACGTTTAGGTATGTACGGCAGGACCAAATCGGAAAAATAGGTAGGAGCAAGCCCATGTAATGCTTTGTTGTAAAACCTTGAAATCAGCCCTAGCCTTAACAGGAAGCCAGTGTAGAGAGGCTAGCACTGGAGTAATATGATCAAATTTTTGGGTTCTAGTCAAGATTCTGACAGCTGTGTTTAGCACTAACTGAAGTTTATTTAGTGCTTTATCCGGGTAGCAGGAAAGTAGAGCATTGCAGTAGTCCAACCTAGAAGTGACAAAAGCATGGATACATTTTTCAGCATCATTTTTGGACAGAAAGTTTCTGATTTTTGCAATGTTATGCAGATGGGGAAAAAGTTGTCCTTGAAACAGTCTTGATATATTCGTTAAAAGAGAAATCAGGGTCCAGAGTAACGCCGAGGTCCTTCACAGTTTTATTTGAGACGACTGTACAACCATCAAGATGAATTGTCAGATCCAACAGAAGATCTCTTTGTTTCTTGGGACCTAGAACTAGCATCTGTTTTGTCCGAATTTAAAAGTAGAACATTTACCGCCATCCGCTTCCTTATGTCTGAAACACAGGCTTCTAGCGAGGGCAATTTTGGGGCTTCACCATGTTTCATCGAAATGTACAGCTGTGTGTCGTCCGAATAGCAGTGAAAGTTAACATTATGTTTCCGAATGACATCACCAAGAGGTAAAATATATAGTATTTGGTTTTTTGTATTTATTATGATCCCCATTAGCTGATGCCAAAGTGAAAACAATAGTGGTCCTAAAACGGAACCTTGAGGAACACCGAAATTTACAGTTAATTTGTCAGAGGACAAACCATTCACAGAGACAAACTGATATCTTTCGACAGATAAGATCTAAACCAGGCCAGAACTTGTCCGTGTAGACCCATTTGGGTTTCCAATCTCTCCAAAAGAATGTGGCGATCAATGGTGTCAAAAGTAGCGCTAAGGTCTAGGAGCACGAGGACAGATGCAGAGCCTCGGTCTGACGCCTTCACAAGTGCAGTCTCAGTGCTATGATGGGGTCTAAAACCAGCCCCCTCTCTATCTGTCCCAGACTGAAGTGTTTCGTATACATTGTTTGTCTTCAGGAAGGCAGTGAGTTGCTGCGCAACAGCTTTTTCTAAAAAAAATTGAGAGGAATGGGAGATTCGATATAGGCCAATAGGTTTTTATATTTTCTGGGTCAAGGTTTAGCTTTTTCAAGAGAGGCTTTATTACTGCCACTTTTAGTGAGTTTGGTACACATCCGGTGGATAGAGAGACGTTTATTATGTTCAATATAGGAGGGCCAAGCACAGGAATCAGCTCTTTTAATAGTTTAGTTGGAATAGGGTCCAGTATGCAGCTTGAAGGTTTAGAGGCCATGATTATTTTCATCAATGTGTCAAGAGAAATCACATTTAAAAACTTGAGTGTCTCCCTTGATCCTATATCCTGGCAGTGTTGTGCAGACTCAGGACAACTGAACTTTGGAGGAATACGCAGATTTAATGAGGAGTCTGTAATTTGCTTTCTAATGATCATGATCTTTTCCTCAAAGAAGTTCATGAATTTATCACTGCTGAAGTGAAAGCCATCCTCTCTTGGGGAATGCTGCTTTTTAGCTGGCTTTGCGACAGTATCAAAAATACATTTAGGGTTGTTCTTATTCTCCTCAATTAAGTTGGAAAAGTAGGATGATCGAGCAGCAGTGAGGGCTCTTCGATACTGCACGGTACTGTCTTTCCAAGCTAGTCGGAAGACTTCCAGTTTGGTGTGACGCCATTTCCGTTTCAATTTTCTGGAAGCTTGCTTCAGAGCTCGGTTATTTTCTGTATACCAGGGAGCTAGTTTCTTATGACAAATGTTTTTAGTTTTTAGGGGTGCAACTGCATCTAGGGTATTGCGCAAGGTTAAATTGAGTTCCTCAGTCAAGTGGTTAACCGATTTTTGTACTCTGACGTCCTTGGGTAGGTGGAGGGAGTCTGGAAGGGCATCTAGGAATCTTTTCAAGTCTAATACTGCGGGTAATGGAGTTGCCAATGACTAGGGTTTTCAATTTGTCAGAGCTAATGGTGGGAGGGTTTGGCGTCTCAGACCCTGTAACACCCCCTCTCTGTCTGTCCCTCCCCACCCCCCTCTCTATCTGTCCCTCCCCACCCCCCACTCTGTCTGTCCCTCCCCACCCCCCTCTCTGTCTGTCCCTCCCCACCCCCTCTCTATCTGTCCCTCCCCACCCCCCACTCTGTCTGTCCCTCCCCACCCCCCTCTCTCTGTCCCTCCCCACCCCCCTCTCTGTCTGTCCCTCCCCACCCCCCTCTCTGTCTGTCCCTCCCCACCCCCCTCTCTATCTGTCCCTCCCCACCCCCCACTCTGTCTGTCCCTCCCCACCCCCCTCTCTGTCTGTCCCTCCCCACCCCCCTCTCTGTCTGTCCCTCCCCACCCCCCTCTCTATCTGTCCCTCTCCACCCCCCTCTCTGTCTGTCCCTCCCCACCCCCCACTCTGTCTGTCCCTCCCCACCCCCCTCTCTGTCTGTCCCTCCCCACCCCCCTCTCTGTCTGTCCCTCCCCACCCCCCTCTCTGTCTGTCCCTCCCCACCCCCCTCTCTGTCTGTCCCTCCCCAGTACAGAACATGTTTTTCTGAGAGGGACTTGGTCACATCCAGATGTTACTAGAACACTAGAGCATATTATCCTGTTACCCGAGCCTGTGAGATGATACCATACACCTGATGGAAACCAAATAACCCCTGTGGTGTGTCAATAGGATGAGGAAGACTCCTTTGTGATGAAGGCTATAATCCATGCAATAAACGACAACAACGTACCTGGCCTGCAGCACCTTCTGACTTCACTGACCAGCTATGACCTGAACCAGCCCAACAAGGTGAGAACACAGCTCTGTCTCTCCCTCTCTCTGTGTGTGTGTGTGTGTGTGTGTGTGTGTGTGTGTGTGTGTGTGTGTGTGTGTGTGTGTGTGTGTGTGTGTGTGTGTGTGTGTGTGTGTGTGTGTGTGTGTGTGTGTGTGTGTGTGTGTGTGTGTGTGTACATTCACTGATCCCATGTTAACATGTGTGTGTGTAGAACGGGACTCCCCCCCTCCTGATTGCAGCAGGCTGTGGGAACATTCAGATCATCGATGTGCTGATGGGGAAAGGAGCTGAGATACAGGTCCACGACAAGGTACACACACATTACAACGACAAGGTACACACACATTACAACGATAAGGTACACACCCTACCACGACAAGGTACACACACATTACAACGACAAGGTACACACACATTACAACGACAAGGTACACACACATTACAACGACAAGGTACACACACTACCATGACAAGGTACACACACTACCATGACAAGGTACACACACATTACAACGACAAGGTACACACACATTACAACGACAAGGTACACACACTACCATGACATGGTACACACACTACCACGACAAGGTACACACACATTACAACGACAAGGTACACACACATTACAACGACAAGGTACACACACTACCATGACAAGGTACACACACACTACCACGACAAGGTACACACACTACCACGACAAGGTACACACACATTACAACGACAAGGTACACACACTACCATGACAAGGTACACACACACTACCACGACAAGGTACACACACATTACAACGACAAAGTACACACACTACCATGACAAGGTACACACACACTACCACGACAAGGTACACACACATTACAACGACAAGGTACACACACATTACAACGACAAGGTACACACACATTACAACTACAAGGTACACACACATTACAACGACAAGGTACACACACATTACAACGACAAGGTACACACACATTACAACGACAAGGTACACACACTACCACGACAAGGTACACACACACTACCATGACAAGGTACACACACACTACCACGACAAGGTACACACACACTACCATGACAAGGTACACACACACTACCACGACAAGGTACACACACACTACCACGACAAGGTACACACACACTACCACGACAAGGTACACACACACTACCACGACAAGGTACACACACACTACCACGACAAGGTACACACACACTACCACGACAAGGTACACACACACTACCACGACAAGGTACACACACAGTACCACGACAAGGTACACACACTCTACCACGACAAGGTACACACACACTACCACGACAAGGTACACACACACTACCACGATAAGGTACACACATACTACCACGACAAGGTACACACACACTACCACGACAAGGTACACACACTACCACGACAAGGTACACACACTACCACGACAAGGTACACACACACTACCACGACAAGGTACACACACACTACCACGACAAGGTACACACACACTACCACGACAAGGTATACACACACTACCACGACAAGTTACACACACTACCACGACAAGGTACACACACTACCACGACAAGGTACACACACACTACCACGACAAGGTACACACACACTACCACGACAAGGTACACACACACTACCACGACAAGGTACACACAGACAGGACTCACACACAGAAAAAACACACAGTCAACTTCTTGATTAGGGTTTCATTTTAATGACACTCAAGAATACAAAAATATCTACACTGCTGTTCAATAGCTTGGGGTCACTTAGAAATGCCCACATTTTTTGTCCATTAAAATAACATCAACTTGATCAGAAATACAGTGTAGACATTGTTAATGTTGTAAATGACTATTGTAGCAGGAAATGTCTGATTTTTAATGGAATATCTACAGAGGCCCATTATCAGCACCCATCACTCCTGTGTTCCAATGGCACGTTGTGTTAGCTAATCCAAGTTTATCATTTTAAAAGGCTAATTGATCATTACAAAACACTTTTGCAATTATGTTAGTGCAGCTGAAAACTGTTGTTCTGATTTAAAGAAGCAATAAAACTGGCCTTCTTTAGACTAGTTGAGGATCTGGAGCATCAGCATTTGTGGGTTCAATTTGTGGAAACAAAAATGTTTCTTTAAAAAACAAGGATATTTCTAAGTGACCCCAAACTTTTGAACGGTAGTGTAGATATTATCAAATGTCCATAGAAGTTCAAAATGTTTTTCATTTTTGGCTTCCTTTGATTAAATGTGAGGGAGTGTTTTGAGAGGTGGAGAATATTTGAAGGCTAGCTGTTAAACCAGCCGTCTAGTTGGATGGGATAAGGTGTGATGAGGTGTGAGTAACAGACACACTACAAACCATTCTAATGTAGCGTAAGTAATCACACGTTGCCCATTTGAACCGTGTGTGCTGCACATCCCAGTGTCTGACTGTACCCATTAAACCTCAGAGTGGAGCGAACGCCATCTACTACGCAGGGAGACACGGACACGTGGAGACACTCAGGTTCCTGCATGAAAAGACCTGCCCTCTGGACGTCCAAGATAAGGTGATTTTCCCCCCACACTCACCCTGAGCCCTGAATACCACAATCACAACACACTCTAGTCAGTCCATCAGGCCCCTCGAGCGGCTCGCCCCCTTCCTCCCCGTGATGGTCATGGAGTTTTGGATGACGGTAATTGGCCGTGAATAGAATGATTTTCCCATTCAAGTCAGTGATGTCATAATGGGTGGACTGGCGGCCGTTGCGAGGAGAAAAGCAGGAAGTAAAAGCAGGAAGTAAAAGCAGGAAGTGTACCGATCGATACGAGCTGTGATTTTGTTGATTCAACTCAACTGACTTTACAAAAAATGCTTTCAATTGCATGAGCCACATCAGTTAACATCATTTGAATAACATTCTGTTACCATGGAAGTTATTGCATCACAATACCAGGCAGCCTGTAACGGCTGTCCTCCTCCTCTTCATCCGAAGAGGAGGAGCAGGGATTGAACCAAGGTGCAGCGGGTTGTGAATACATAATGAATTTATTGACAAGACGAAAAACGAACACGAACTACACTTGAAATGATACAAAATAACAAACGACGTAGACTGACCTAAACATGAGAACTTACATAGACACGACGAACGCACGAACAGGAACAGACTACATACACACCGAAACAGTCCCGTGTGGTACGAAATAACATAGACACGGAAGACAACCACCCACGACAAACAATGTGAAACAACCTCCCTATGTATGTCTCTCAATCAGAGGAAAACGAAAACACCTGCCTCTGATTGAGAGCCATACAAGGTCAATTAAACCTGACACTTAACATAGAACAAACACAGACTGCCCACCCATCTCACGTCCTGACCCACTAAACACAACAATACAAAAGGAAAACAAGGTCAGGAACGTGACAGAACCCCCCCCTTAAGGTGCGAACTCCGGACGCACCATAAAAAAAAGTCTAGGGGAGGGTCTGGGTGGGCATCTGTCCGCGGCGGCGGCTCTGGCGCAGGACGTGGATCCCATCCCACCATAATAAATCCCCGCTTCTGTGGCCTCCTCAAGGTGGCGACCCTCGCCACCGACCTTGGACTGGGAACCCTAGACATGGGTCCCGCTGGATTTAGGGGCAGCCCCGGACTGAGGGACGGCAGCTCCGGACTGAGGGACAACACCGGACTGGCTGGCGGATCCTGGCTGGCTGGCTCTGGCGGATCCTGGCTAGCTGGCTCTGGCTGGTCCTGGCTGGACGGCTCTGGCTGGACGGCTCTGGCTGGTCCTGGCTGGACGGCTCTGGCTGGTCCTGGCTGGCGGAAGGCTCTGGCTGATCCGGTCTGGCGGAAGGCTCTGGCTGATCCGGTCTGGCGGAAGGCTCTGGCTGATCCGGTCTGGCGGAAGGCTCTGGCTGATCCGGTCTGGCGGAAGGCTCTGGCTGATCCGGTCTGGCGGAAGGCTCTGGCTGATCCGGTCTGGCGGAAGGCTCTGGCTGATCCGGTCTGGCGGAAGGCTCTGGCTGATCCGGTCTGGCGGAAGGCTCTGGCTGATCCGGTCTGGCGGAAGGCTCTAGCGGCTCCTGTCTGGCGGACGGCTCTGTAGGCTCTTGGCAGACGGGCGGCTTTGCAGGCTCATGACAGACGGGCAGCTTTGCAGGCTCATGACAGACGGGCAGTTCAGGCGCCGTTGGGCAGACGGACAGTTCAGGCGCCGCTGGGCAGACGGACAGTTCAGGCGCCGCTGGGCAGACGGGCAGTTCAGGCGCCGCTGGGCAGACGGGCAATTCAGGCGCCGCTGGGCAGACGGGCAGTTCAGGCGCCGCTGGGCAGACGGGCAGTTCAGGCGCCGCTGGGCAGATGGGCACACCTGTAGGGAGGAGACGGAGAGACAGCCTGGTGCGTGGGGCTGCCACAGGACCCACCAGGCTGGAGAGACCTACAGGAGGCTTGATGTTACGAGGCACCTGAAGGACCGGGCTGTGGGGGAGTACTGGAGCTCTGGTGCGCAGCCTTGGCACCACTCCCCCAGGCTGGAATACTACACCAGCCCGTACCCTCCAGAGTGCAGGCACAGGTTGAACCGGGCTGTGGATGAGCACTGGAGATCTAGTGCCTACTAAGCGCACTTCTCTCTTAGGCTCCACTACCACATTTGCCCGGTACGAGCGGAGCGTAGGCATAGGACGCACTGCACCCTCCCAGCGCTCCGGAGACACAGCACGCAGAGCCGGCGCAGGATACCCTGGACCGAAACTGCGTACCGGAGACCAGACGCGCTGAGCAGGCACAATACGCCCCGGCTGGATGCCCACACTCACATGACACTTTCGGAGGGCTGCTCTATAGCGCACCGGGCTATGGGCACGCACTGGCGACACCGTGCGCTTAACCGCATAACACGGTGCCTGACCAGTGACGCGATGCTTATAATAAGCACGAGGAGTGCGCTCAGGTCTGCTACCTGGCTTAGCCACACTCCTCTCTAGCCCCCCCCAAAAAAAAATCTGGGGTTGCCTCTCGTACCTGTCCCGCTGCCGTGCTGCCTCCTCATATCGCCGCCGTTCAGCTTTCGCTTTCTCCAGCTCAGCTTTGGGGCGGCGATACTCCCCAGCCTGTGCCCAGGGTCCTTCTCCGTTCAAGATCTCCTCCCATGTCCATGAATCCTGGGATCTCTGCGGTTGCTGTCGCTGCCCTTTTCCCCGCTGCTTGGTTCTGGTAATTTGGTGGGTGGTTCTGTAACGGCTGTCCTCCTCCTCTTCATCCGAAGAGGAGGAGCAGGGATTGAACCAAGGTGCAGCGGGTTGTGAATACATAATGAATTTATTGACAAGACGAAAAACGAACACGAACTACACTTGAAATGATACAAAATAACAAACGACGTAGACTGACCTAAACATGAGAACTTACATAGACACGACGAACGCACGAACAGGAACAGACTACATACACACCGAAACAGTCCCGTGTGGTACGAAATAACATACAGACACGGAAGACAACCACCCACGACAAACAATGTGAAACAACCTCCCTATGTATGTCTCTCAATCAGAGGAAAACGAAAACACCTGCCTCTGATTGAGAGCCATACAAGGTCAATTAAACCTGACACTTAACATAGAACAAACACAGACTGCCCACCCATCTCACGTCCTGACCCACTAAACACAACAATACAAAAGGAAAACAAGGTCAGGAACGTGACACAGCCATTGCGGTTGTACCCATGAGTTTACCAGTCAAATTGTTACACGAATGCCTGGCCATCTAGTCTACATTCGGTTGTTTGTTCAGTGATTATAATTTTTTTAATAATACGGTTTTAATGTTTATTTTCATGACGGTCTTCATCCGTAACCGTCGGTTACACGCTTATACAGTAGTATGCCAGTCCTAACACACTACCTTTAGGCAGGAGGCCCCGTCATCAGAGTTCAATCATTCCTGGATTTATCTGCTTTATTTGCTGTTGCCATGGAGACTGTGCTGGAGACGCTTCACTCCTCCTTTCTCAGTGCCTCGTCACCTCTCTAGATCACTACGCCTACCGACTGGCCAGGATGGCATCAGCTGATACACTGGTGTTTTACGTCACAGAACCCTTCAATGGAAATAGAATATTGTTTCTGGGTGTGGGTGTGCCTAGATGTTTATACTTCAGAAGGACTGTGTGTGTGTGTGTGTGTGTGTGTGTGTGTGTGTGTGTGTGTGTGTGTGTGTGTGTGTGTGTGTGTGTGTGTGTGTGTGTGTGTGTGTGTGTGTGTGTGTGTGTGTGTGTGTGTCATGACACCCAACATTTAGAATGTTCTGTAGTTAGAAATAGAGCAGATGAGCCAGAAACATTATTTTGTTGAAGTATAATTTGTTCTTTGAGAAATTAAGTGAATTGAATGTACCCAAATTGGCCATTTTAATTTATATAGTACCTAACATCCGTTTTGTAACAATGAGTAAGACATGAGGAATACAAAGAAGAGGTCAAAGTCATCCAGGAACCCCCCCACACCCCACAACAACCCCCCAACAACAACCAAAACATTAAACACCTTCCTAATATTGAGTCCCCCTTTTTCCCCTCAGAACAGCCTCAATTCGTCAGGACATGGACTCTACAAGGTGTCTCAAGTGTTCCACAGGGATCCTGGTCCATGTTGACTCCAATGCTTCCCACAGTTGTGTCAAGTTGGCTGGATGTCCTTTGGACCACTCTTGATACACACAGGAAACTGTTGAGTGTGAAAAACCCAGCAGCGTTGCAGTTCTTGACATAACATGTTTTGTTTTGCTAATTCAACCTCTGAATGGCACACATACACAATCCATGTCTCAAGGCTTAAAAATCCTTCTTTAAACCCGTCTCCTCCCCTTCATCTACACGGATTGAAGTGGATTTAACAAGTGACATCAATAAGGGATCATAGCTTTCACCTGTATTCACCTGTTCAGTCTGTCATGGAAAAAGCAGGTGTTCCTAATTTTCTGTACACTCAGTGTAGTATCAGTATGTCTGACCAGTAGTATGGAGCTACGGCTTGGAGTATTGTTCCTTCATCTTATGTAATGTATTGTCAGTGAATCTGGTGGTGTTTTGTTTACCCTGCTCAGTGAAATGAGTCATTGAAGTTTTGTCCCATCCTACATCCTAGTATTACCAGGTTCTGACCACTAGATGGTATATATAGTATATATATATATATATACTGGTTGTTGGGGTGGGATTGGCGTGGGGAGGGGGGCTTTTGACCATGTCTTTGGATTCCAATGTCTAACTCACTGTTACTAAAGAGTTTGGCCCAAATCGGATGTTAGGTACTATATTTATTGCATATTGTATGAATCCTATAAATTAAAAAGGGCAATTTGAGTGCAATCAATGAACTTAATTTTTTTTTAAACAAATTTTATTTCAACAAAATAATGTTGCAGGAATGTCAATCTTATCTGTTTCTAACAACAGAAATGATTTCAGAACGATCTGACATGGTGGGTGTTGAAATCCTTTCTGGGTGCTTTTTGAGGAGTAACGACCCGTGTTGATGCTGTTACAGAGTGGAGAGACAGCCCTCCACGTGGCAGCTCGCTATGGCAACGTGGATGTGGTCCAATACCTGTGTAGTATCCATGCCAACCCAGACCTCTCAGACAGGGTACGTATACACACACACACACACACACGCAGACCAGTCACAGTGTACGTTCTGAGTTTGTACTGAATACTATACTGTATCATTCTTGATACACACATTAAAATTTTGAGCGTAAAAAACCCAGCAGCGTTGCAGTTCTTGACACGCACCAGTGCACCAGGCACCTACTACCATACCCCGTTCAAAGGCACTCAAATCACCCTCTTAATGGCACACATACACAATCCATGTCTCAATTGTCTCAAGGCGTAAAAATCCTTCTTTAACCCGTCTCCTCCCCTTCATCTACACTGATTGAAGTGGATTTAATAAGTGACATCAATAAGAGATCATAGCTTTCACCTGGATTCACCTGGTCAGTCTATGTCATGGAAAGAGAAGGTGTTCCTAATGTTTTGTTCACTAAGTGTAGATTTTCAGCAAGTAAATGAGACAAGTGCATAATGTATCTCATGTGTTAACCTGATGAGGTATCTCATGTGTTAACCTGATGAGGTATCTCATGTGTTAACCTGATGAGGTATGTCATGTGTTAACCTGATGAGGTATGTCATGTGTTAACCTGATGAGGTATGTCATGTGTTAACCTGATGAGGTATCTCATGTGTTAACCTGATGAGGTATTTCATGTGTTAACCTGATGAGGTATCTCATGTGTTAAGCTGATGAGGTATCTCATGTGTTAACCTGATGAGGTATCTCATGTGTTAACCTGATGAGGTATGTCATGTGTTAACCTGATGAGGTATGTCATGTGTTAACCTGATGAGGTATCTCATGTGTTAACCTGATGAGGTATCTCATGTGTTAACCTGATGAGGTAATCCTACATCCTGTATTCAGACCCTTTGCTATGAAACTCGAAATTGAGCTCAGGTGCATCCTGTTTCCTTTGATCATCCTTGAGATGTTTCTACAACTTGATTGGAGTCCACCTGTGGTAAATTCAATTGTTTGGACATGATTTGGAAAGGCACACACCTGTCTATATAAGATCCCACAGTTGACAGTGCATGTCAGAGCGAAAAACCAAGCTATGAAGTCAAAGGAATTGTCCTTAGAGCTCCAAGACAGGATTGTGTCGAGGCACAAATCTGGGGAAGGCTACCAAAACATTTCTGCAGCATTGAAGGTCCCCAAGAACACAGTGGCCTCCATCATTCTTAAATGGCAGACGTTTGGAACCACCAAGACTCTTCCTAGAGCTGGTTGCCCGGCCAAACAATCAGGGGAGAAGGGCCTTGGTCAGGGAGGTGACCAAGAACCCGATGGTCACTCTGACAGAGCTCCAGAGTTCCTCTGTGGAGATGGGAGAACCTTCCAGAAGGACAACCATCTCTGCAACACTTCACCAATCAGACCTTTATGGTAGAGTGGCCAGATGGAAGCCACTCCTCAGTAAAAGGCACTGCTTTGCGTTTGCCAAAAGGCACCTAAAGGACTCTCAGACCAAGAGAAACAAGATTCTCTGGTCTGATGAAACCAAGATTGAACTCTTTGGCCTGAATGCCAAGTGTCACGTTTGGAGGAAACCTGGCACAATCCCGACAGTGAAGCATGGTGGTAGCAGCATCATGCTGTGGGGATGTTTTTCAGCGGCAGGGACTGGGAGACTAGTCAGGATCGTGGGGAAAGATGAACGGAGCAAAGTACAGAGAGATCCTTGATGAAAACCTGCTCCAGAGAGCTGAGGACCTCAGACTGGGTTGAAGGTTCACCTTCCAACAGGACAACAACCCTAAGCACACAGCCAAGACAACACAGGAGTGGCTTGGGGACAGGAGGGAGAGCAGCGTTGTTCTGTACCAACCGTTAGATCAGGAGGGATAGCAGCGTTCTGTACCAACCGTTAGATCAGGAGGGATAGCAGCGTTGTTCTGTAACAACCGTTAGATCAGGAGGGATAGCAGCGTTGTTCTGTAACAACCGTTAGATCAGGAGGTATAGCAGCGTTCTGTACCAACCGTTAGATCAGGAGGGATAGCAGCGTTCTGTACCAACCGGTAGATCAGGAGGGATAGCAGCGTTCTGTACCAACCGTTAGATCAGGAGGTATAGCAGCGTTCTGTACCAACCATTAGATCAGGAGGTATAGCAGCGTTCTGTACCAACCGTTAGATCAGGAGGTATAGCAGCGTTCTGTACCAACCGTTAGATCAGGAGGTATAGCAGCGTTCTGTACCAACCGTTAGATCAGGAGGTATAGCAGCGTTCTGTACCAACCGTTAGATCAGGAGGTATAGCAGCGTTCTGTACCAACTGTTAGATCAGGAGGTATAGCAGCGTTCTGTACCAACCGTTAGATCAGGAGGTATAGCAGCGTTCTGTACCAACCATTAGATCAGGAGGTATAGCAGCGTTCTGTACCAACCGTTAGATCAGGAGGTATAGCAGCGTTCTGTACCAACCGTTAGATCAGGAGGTATAGCAGCGTTCTGTACCAACCATTAGATCAGGAGGTATAGCAGCGTTGTTCTGTACCAACCGTTCAGCAGCGTTAGAAATGCACCATGCTGCTGTCTTGTTCTCTCTGACAGATAGTTGTTGACTTGATAATGTTATTTGATAATGTTAGTTGATCATGTTAGTTGATAATGTTAGTTGATAATGTTATTTGATAATGTTAGTTGATCATGTTAGTTGATTATGTTAGTTGATTATGTTAGTTGATAATGTCATTTGATAATGTAATTCGATAATGTCAGTTGATCATGTTAGTTGATCATGTAAGTTGATAATGTTAGTTGATCATGTTAGTTGATCATGTCATTTGATAATGTTAGTTAATAATGTCAGTTGATAATGTCATTTGATAATGTTAGTTGATAATGTTAGTTGATAATGTCAGTTGATAATGTCAGTTGATAATGTCAGTTGATAGTGTTAGTTGATCATGTTAGTTGATCATGTGAGTTTATAATGTTAGTTGATCATGTGAGTTTATAATGTTAGTTGATCATGTTAGTTATAATGTTAGTTGATGATGTCATTTGATAATGTTAGTTGATAATGTTAGTTTATAATGTTAGTTGATCATGTCAGTTGTAAAGAGAACCACGGTCAGTTTTTCAAAGTTTAAGGTTGTGATTAGGATAGATAGTTTTGTTAGTTTTGTGATCATTTTGATTCCACTGAAAGTGAAAAGGAGTAGCATTAAGGCCCAAACAGACTGGTGTCAGGCTACTTCAACTAGATTAGGAGCTGCCATGTTGGAATCCCTATAACCCCCCCACCGCCCCCCTCTCCTCATCAGGAACAGGAGACCCCGCTCCACTGTGCGTCGTGGCATGGCTACTCCTCGGTGGCCAGGACACTATGCCAGGCGGGGTGCCAGGTTAATGCCAAGAACAGGGAGGGAGAGAGCCCCCTCCTCACCGCCTCTGCCAGGGGGTTCGCTGATATAGTAGAGTGTCTGATAGAACATGGAGCTGACCTCAACTCTACTGACAAGGTAATGCTGTGGCTATGCAACGACTATACTATTACTATGATATTACTATTACTATGGTAGTACTATTACTATGATATTACTATTACTATGATATTACTATGATATTACTATTACTATGATATTACTATTACTATGATATTACTATGATATTACTATTACTATGATATTACTATGATATTACTATTACTATGATATTACTATTACTATGATATTACTATTACTATGATATTACTATTACTATGATATTACTATTACTATGATATTACTATTACTATGATATTACTATGATATTACTGTTAATATGATATTACTATTACTATGATATTACTATGATATTACTATGATATTACTATTACTATGATATTACTATACTATTATTATGATATTACTATTACTATGATATTACTATGATATTACTATTACTATGATATTACTATTACTATGATATTACTATGATATTACTATGCTATTACTATTACTATGATATTACTATTACTATGACATTACTATTACTATGATATTACTATTACTATGACATTACTATTACTATGATATTACTATGCTATTACTATTACTATGATATTACTATTACTATGACATTACTATACTAGTACTATTACTATGATATTACTATTACTATGATATTACTATGATATTACTATCACTATGATATTACTATGCTATTACTATTACTATGCTATTACTATTACTATGATATTACTATTACTATGCTATTACTATTACTATGATATTACTATTACTATGATATTACTATTACTATGATATTACTATTACTATGATATTACTATTACTATGATATTACTATGCTATTACTATGATATTACTATTACTATGATATTACTAATACTATGATATTACTATTACTATTACTATGATATTACTATGCTATTACTATTACTATGATATTACTATTACTATGACATTACTATACTAGTACTATTACTATGATATTACTATTACTATGATATTACTATGATATTACTATCACTATGATATTACTATGATATTACTATTACTATGATATTACTATTACTATGAAATTACTATGATATTACTATTACTATGATATTACTATTACTATGACATTACTATACTAGTACTATTACTATGATAGTACTATTACTACGGTATTACTATACTAGTACTATTACTATGATATTACTATTACTATGACATTACTATACTATTACTATGATATTACTATACTATTGACATGCTATTACTATGATATTACTATACTATTGCTATGATATTACTATTACTATGATATTACTATGATATTACTATGATATTACTATTACTATGATATTACTATTACTATGACATTACTATTACTATGATATTACTATGCTATTACTATTACTATGATATTACTATTACTATGATATTACTATGCTATTACTATGATATTACTATTACTATGCTATTACTATTACTATGACATTACTATTACTATGATATTACTATTACTATGATATTACTATACTAGTACTATTACTATGATATTACTAGTACTATGATATTACTATTACTATTACTATGCTATTACTATTACTATGATATTACTATTACTATGATAGTACTATTACTATGATATTACTATTACTATGATAGTACTATTACTATGATATTACTATGATATTACTATTACTATGATATTACTATGCTATTACTATTACTATGATATTACTATTACTATGATATTACTATTACTATGATATTACTATGCTATTACTATTACTATGATATTACATTTACATTTACATTTAAGTCATTTAGCAGACGCTCTTATCCAGAGCGACTTACAAATTGGTGCATTCACCTTATGATATCCAGATTACTATTACTATGACATTACTATACTAGTACTATTACTATGCTATTACTATGATATTACTATTACTATGATATTACTATGATATTACTATTACTATACTATTACTATGATATTACTATAACTATGATATTACTATTACTATGATATTACTATGCTATTACTATTACTATGATATTACTATGATATTACTATTACTATGATATTACTATGATATTACTATTACTATGATATTACTATGCTATTACTATTACTATGATATTACTATTACTATGATATTACTATTACTATGATATTACTATGATATTACTATTACTATGACATTACTATACTAGTACTATTACTATGATATTACTATTACTATGATATTACTATACTAGTACTATTACTATGATATTACTATTACTATGATACTACTATAATAGTACTATTACTATGATAGTACTATTACTACTGTATTACTATACTAGTACTATTACTATGATATTACTATTACTATGATATTACTATACTATTGACATGCTATTACTATGATATTACTATACTATTGCTGTGATATTACTATTACTATGATATTACTATGCTATTACTATTACTATGATATTACTATTACTATGATATTACCATTACTATGATATTACTATTACTATGATATTACTATACTATTACTATGATATTACTATTACTATGATATTACTATTACTATGATATTCCTATTACTATGACATTACTATACTAGTACTATTACTATGATATTACTATTACTATGATATTACTATGCTATTACTATTACTATGATATTACTATACTAGTACTATTACTACGATATTACTATTACTATGATACTACTGTAATAGTACTATTACTATGATAGTACTATTACTACTATATTACTATACTTGTACTATTACTATGATATTACTATTACTATGATATTACTATACTATTGACATGCTATTACTATGATAGTACTATACTATTGCTATGATATTGCTATACTATGATATTACTATACTATGATATTACTATACTATTACTATGATATTACTATACTATGATATTACTTTACTATTACTATGGTATTACTGTACAATTACTATGATTTTACTATACTATGATATTACTATACTATGATATTACTATACTATTACTATGGTACTACCATGCTATTACTATGACATTACTATACTATGATATTACTATACAATTACTATGATATTACTATACTATGATATTACTATACAATTACTATGATATTACTATACTATTACTATGATATTACCATACTATTACTATGGTATTACTATACTATTACTATTGCTATGCTATTACTATACTATTGCCATGATATTACTATTACTATGATACTACTTTACTATTACTATGATATTACTATACATTTACTATGATATTACTATACTATGATATTACTTTACTATTACTATGGTATTACTATACAATTACTATGATATTACTATACTATGATATTACTATACTATGATATTACTATACTATTACTATGGTATTACCATGATATTACTATGATATTACTATACTATGATATTACTATACATGTACTATGATATTACTATACTATGATATTACTATACTATGATATTACTATACTATGACATTTCTATACTATTACTATGGTATTACTGTACTATTATTATGGTATTACTATGCTATTACTGTATTACTATACTATTGCTATATTACTATGATATTACTATACTATTACCATGATGTTACCACACTATTACTATGGTATTACTATTTTATTTATTTATTTTTTATTTCACCTTTATTTAACCAGGTAGGCTAGTTGAGAACAAGTTCTCATTTGCAACTGCGACCTGGCCAAGATAAAGCATAGCAGTGTGAACAGACAACACAGAGTTACACATGGAGTAAACAATAAACAAGTCAATAACATGGTAGAAAAAAGAGAATCTATATACAATGTGTGCAAAAGGCATGAGGTAGGCAATAAATCGAATAATTACAATTTAGCAGATTAACACTGGAGTGATAAATCATCAGATGATCATGTGCAAGAAGAGATACTGGTGTGCAAAAGAGCAGAAAAGTAAATAAATAAAAGCAGTATGGGGGGTGAGGTAGGTAAATTGGGTGGGTAGTTTACAGATGGACTATGTACAGCTGCAGCGATCGGTTAGCTGCTCGGATAGCAGATTTTTAAAGTTGTTGAGGGAGATAAAAGTCTCCAACTTCAGAGATTTTTGCAATTCGTTCCAGTCGCAGGCAGCAGAGAACTGGAAGGAAAGGCGTCCAAATGAGGTTTTAGCTTTAGGGATGATCAGTGAGATACACCTGCTGGAGCGCGTGCTGCGGGTGGGTGTAGCCATCGTGACCAGTGAACTGAGATAAGGCGGCACTTTACCTAGCATAGCCTTGTAGATGACCTGGAGCCAGTGGGTCTGACGACGAACATGTAGCGAGGGCCAGCCGACTAGGGCATACAGGTCGCAGTGGTGGGTCGTATAAGGTGCTTTAGTAACAAAACGAATGGCACTGTGATAAACTGCATCCAGTTTGCTGAGTAGAGTGTTGGAAGCTATTTTGTAGATGACATCGTCGAAGTCGAGGATCGGTAGGATAGTCAGTTTTACTAGGGTAAGTTTGGCGGCGTGAGTGAAGGAGGCTTTGTTGCGGAATAGAAAGCCGATTCTTGATTTGATTTTGGATTGGAGATGTTTGATATGAGTCTGGAAGGAGAGTTTGCAGTCTAGCCAGACACCTAGGTACTTATAGATGTCCACATATTCTAGGTCGGAACCGTCCAGGGTGGTGATGCTAGTCGGGCGTGCGGGTGCAGGCAGCGAACGGTTGAAAAGCATGCATTTGGTTTTACTAGCGTTTAAGAGCAGTTGGAGGCCACGGAAGGAGTGTTGTATGGCATTGAAGCTCGTTTGGAGGTTAGATAGCACAGTGTCCAAGGAAGGGCCGGAAGTATATAGAATGGTGTCGTCTGCGTAGAGGTGGATCAGGGAATCGCCCGCAGCAAGAGCAACATCATTGATGTATACAGAGAAAAGAGTCGGCCCGAGAATTGAACCCTGTGGTACCCCCATAGAGACTGCCAGAGGACCGGACAACATGCCCTCCGATTTGACACACTGAACTCTGTCTGCAAAGTAGTTGGTGAACCAGGCAAGGCAGTCATTAGAAAAACCGAGGCTACTGAGTCTGCCGATAAGAATATGGTGATTGACAGAGTCGAAAGCCTTGGCCAGGTCGATGAAGACGGCTGCACAGTAATGTCTTTTATCGATGGCGGTTATGATATCGTTTAGTACCTTGAGCGTGGCTGAGGTGCACCCGTGACCGGCTCGGAAACCGGATTGCACAGCGGAGAAGGTACGGTGGGATTCGAGATGGTCAGTGATCTGTTTGTTGACTTGGCTTTCGAAGACCTTAGATAGGCAGGGCAGGATGGATATAGGTCTGTAACAGTTTGGGTCCAGGGTGTCTCCCCCTTTGAAGAGGGGGATGACCGCAGCAGCTTTCCAATCCTTGGGGATCTCAGATGATACGAAGGAGAGGTTGAACAGGCTGGTAATAGGGGGTGCGACAATGGCGGCGGACAGTTTCAGAAATAGGGGGTCCAGATTGTCAAGCCCAGCTGATTTGTATGGGTCCAGGTTTTCCAGCTCTTTCAGAACATCTGCTATCTGGATTTGGGTAAAGGAGAAGCTGGGGAGGCTTGGGCGAGTAGCAGCGGGGGGGGCGGGGCTGTTGGCCAAGGTTGGAGTCGCCAGGAGGAAGGCATGGCCAGCCATTGAGAAATGCTTGTTGAAGTCTTCGATTATCACGGATTTATCGGTGGTGACCGTGTTACCTAGCCTCAGTGCAGTGGGCAGCTGGGAGGAGGTGCTCTTGTTCTCCATGGACTTTACAGTATCCCAGAACTTTTTGGAGTTAGAGCTACAGGATGCGAATTTCTGCTTGAAAAAGCTGGCCTTTGCTTTCCTGACTGACTGCGTGTATTGGTTCCTGACTTCCCTGAACAGTTGCATATCGCGGGGGCTCTTCGATGCTATTGCAGTTCGCCACAGGATGTTTTTGTGCTGGTCGAGGGCAGTCAGGTCTGGAGTGAACCAAGGGCTATATCTGTTCTTGGTTCTGCATTTTTTGAACGGAGCATGCTTGTCTAATATGGTGAGGAAGTAACATTTAAAGAATGACCAGGCATCCTCAACTGACGGGATGAGGTCAATATCCTTCCAGGGTACCCGGGCCAGGTCGATTAGAAAGGCCTGCTCGCAGAAGTGTTTTAGGGAGCGTTTGACAGTGATGAGGGGTGGTCGTTTGACCGCGGACCCGTGGCGGATACAGGCAATGAGGCAGTGATCGCTGAGATCTTGATTGAAGACAGCAGAGGTGTATTTGGAGGGCAGGTTGGTCAGGATAATGTCTATTAGGGTGCCCATGTTTACGGATTTAGGGTTGTACCTGGTGGGTTCCTTGATGATTTGTGTGAGATTGAGGGCATCAAGCTTGGATTGTAGGACTGCCGGGGTGTTAAGCATATCCCAGTTTAGGTCACCTAACAGAACAAACTCTGAAGCTAGATGGGGAGCGATCAATTCACAGATGGTGTCCAGGGCACAGCTGGGAGCTGAGGGGGGTCGGTAGCAGGCGGCAACAGTGAGAGACTTATTTCTGGAGAGATTAATTTTTAAAATTAGAAGTTCGAACTGTTTGGGCATAGACCTGGAAAGTATGACAGAACTTTGCAGGCTATCTCTGCAGTAGATTGCAACTCCTCCCCCTTTGGCAGTTCTATCTTGACGGAAAGTGTTATAGTTGGGTATGGAAATCTCAGAATTTTTGGTGGCCTTCCTAAGCCAGGATTCGGACACGGCAAGGACATCAGGATTGGCAGAGTGTGCTAAAGCGGTGAGTAAGGCAAACTTAGGGAGGAGGCTTCTGATGTTGACATGCATGAGGCCAAGGCTTTTTCGATCACAGAAGTCAACAAATGAGGGTGACTGGGGACATGCAGGGCCTGGGTTTACCTCCACATCACCCGAGGAACAGAGGAGTAGTAGGATGAGGGTGCGGCTAAAGGCTATCAAAACTGGTCGCCTAGAGCGTTGGGGACAAAGAATAAAAGGAGCAGATTTATGGGCGTGGTAGAATAGATTCTGGGCATAATGTGCAGACAGGGGTATGGAGGGGCGCGGGTACAGCGGAGGCAAGCCCAGGCACTGGGTGATGATAAGAGAGGTTGTATCTCTGGACATGCTGGTCTCAATGGGTGAGGTCACCGCATGTGTGGGGGGTGGGACAAAGGGGGTATCAGAGGTACGGAGAGTGGAACTACAGGGTCCATTGCAAACCAAAACAATGATAATGATGACTAGCCTGAACAACAGTATGCAAGGCATATTTATATTTGAGAGAGACATACAATAAGGCATAAAGTGATTGCAGGTCTTGATTGGGAGAGCTAGCTAAAACAACAGGTAAGATAACAGCAGCAATAACAGGGTGCTAGTCTAACACAGCAACAACAGGTAAAAATGGCGACGACTAGGCAGAGAGGGTCGGATTAACTACACACAGATCCTGAGTTAAAGCACAGAGCCGACAGATAAAACACAAATAAACAGAATGGAGTACCGTGAATTAATGGACAGTCAAGCATGCATCAGCTATGTAGCCAAGTGATCATAGTGTCCAGGGGGCAGCCGTAGATGGAGCAGGGAGGCCTCCACTAAGCTAGCACGCGGCGTTTAAAGTTAGTAGCCCGGGGGGTGGTCTGCTCAGACGGAGGGGGTCTGCTCAGACGTGGTCGTGTCGACAGAGAATCCAGAGAATCCAAGCCGAATGGCGAAAGAGAGGTTGTGAATTGTAGAATTGTGTTTGCTAACTGGTGCTAGCTTCGTGGCAGTGGCGCTAACTGCGCTAGCTGCAAGCTAGCTGTGAGGATCAGAAGTAGTGGCTCAGGGATTACGGCAGGAATCCGGCGTTGTTGTCGAGAGACAGTCCGATGCTGGTAAATTGGTGAGTAATATCCAGGCTAATAACAGGGCTGGTGTCTGTGCAGAAGGTAAAAGCTACTAGCAGCGGCAAAAAAATGGCTAAATTAGCTTGTAGCTGATTTAGACCAGTTGTGATGGATTGGCAGGGCTCTGTGTCGGCAAAAAAAAGGTCCAGTCCAATTGGCAAAAGAGGTATTGTAGCCCAAGAATTCGCTGGTAGACCTCTTCGGCTAGCCGGCAGATGGGCCTAGCTCGAGGCTAGCTCAAGGCTAACTGGTGCTTGCTTCGGGACAGAGGTGTTAGCCAGTAGTAGCCACTCGGTTGCAGCTAGCTAGCTGTGATAATACGGTGTAATTGTCCAGAGCTTGCGTCAGGAATCCGGTGATGTGGTAGAGAAAAAGCAGTCCTATATGCTCTGGGTTGATATCGCGCTTGCAGACTGGCAGGTATTGGCCCGGTATTGAAGCTGGCTGTGTCCGAGTTAAGGGCGAAGACCGCAGCAGTGGCTAACTGACTACTAGCTAGTAGCTAGTTATCTGGCTAGCTTCTGATTGGGGTTACGGTTCTAAAGTATTAAAAAAATAGCAGGTCCGTACCACATTGGGTGAGGCGGAATGTAGGAATGTATATTCAGTTCCTAGATGGAAAGTGAAATTAAAATATATACGAAATGTATACGAAAAATACGAATACTATTTACACGGGACAAGACAGGACAAAGACACATCCGACTGCTACGCCATCTTGGATTGCACTATACTATTACTATGGTATTACTATACTATTACTATGATATTGGTATACTATTACTATGGTGTTACTCTACGGTACTATTACTATGATATTACTATATTATTATTATGGTATTACTATACTATTACTATGGTATTACTATGATATTACAATGACGGGGCTATGTTGTGCCTATGATATGACTATGCTATTACTATATTACTATACTATTGCTATACTATTGCTATGGTATTAATATTACTATGGTATTACTATACTATTACTATGATATTACTATACTAGTCCTATGATATTACTATACTATTAATATGATATTACTATACTATTAATATGATATTACTATGATGTTACGATAGTATTACTATGATATTACGATGTTATTACAATACTATTACTATGTATTATTATACTATTACTATGATATTACTATATTATTATTCTGCTATTACTATGATATTACTATACTATTACTATAATATTACAATGATATTACTATACTATTACTATGATATTACTATGATATTGCTATGATATTATTATACTATTGCTAGGGTATTACTATATTATTACTTTGATATTACTATACTATTACTATATTACTATGCTATTACTATATTACTATGCTATTACTAGTATAATACTAGGATAATACTAGAATATTACTGGGATATAGTATTACTATACTAGTACTGGTAGAGTTCTATGACATGTGGCCGTGTGTTCAGGACAGCCACATAGCGCTCCACCTGGCTGTGAGGAGGTGCCAACTGCAGGTGGTCAGATGTCTGCTCCGTCACCGTTGCCCCGTCGACCATCAAGATCGCCACGGCAACACGCCGCTGCACATCGCCTGTAAGGACGGCAACCTGCCCGTTGTCACGACACTGTGTGCTGCCAAGGCAACCCTCGACCTGCCCAACAAGGTAGAGATTCTATATTTTATTAATCAATTAACCAGGCTCAACTTACCCAGCAAGGTATCTATTATCAGTCCCTCAATCTGTCAATCAATCAATAGCATTATTTTCCACTAAAAACATGACTTCAGACTAGGCTTCATATCTCTCTCTGCTAAACAGGACTCTAATATAATCCCATTATAACGGACCTTCTGGTTCTGGTACCAGTGTTGTGATATTCATGTATTCTGAGACTGGATTGAAGCCATTTCTGTTATTTTTGTGCAGAGCTTTCCCCCCCAAAGGATTGTGGGAGGTGATGTGTATCCCAGGAAGAGTGGTGTGTCTGAAAGCCTGAGCGCCTTGTATTTATTCATTTAGAGATCTGTGGTAAAATATTATTGGTTTCCTCAAGCTTATTGGTAGCGACAGGTCTGTTGGTCAAGTAGAGGGAAATGATTCTAGTTGAATTAAAAAGTCTGGTCTGATTTTCCTCTTGAATTAATGTAAACACGACAGCTATTGGTTAAGTCCTGTCTGTGTGATGCATGCTATTGGTCCTCGTTAGGAAGCATCCATCAGACTGGGTTATTACTTATTTGAATCAGTCAGATCAAGTCTGGTTTCTGTTTCTGCTGTTTAAGATCTTTTGCTTTCCTCCTCACTTTAGGTTTGTCGGTCACACTTCACTAACTGTACCAACGTAACGCTCTGATGACCACTAACCTCTGTCTCTCTCCAGTGTGGCAGGACACCTCTCCACATGGCAGCTATCAACGACCTTCTAGAGGTAGTCAGACACCTGACCTCTAACCCCTGACCACTAACCTCTGTCTCTCTCCAGTGTGGCAGGACACCTCTCCACATGGCAGCTATCAACGACCTTCTAGAGGTAGTCAGACACCTGACCTCTAACCCCTGTCTCTCTCCAGTGTGGCAGGACACCTCTCCACATGGCAGCTATCAACGACCTTCTAGAGGTAGTCAGACACCTGACCTCTAACCCCTGACCACTAACCTCTGTCTCTCTCCAGTATGGCAGGACACCTCTCCACATGGCAGCTATCAACGACCTTCTAGAGGTAGTCAGACACCTGACCTCTAACCCCTGTCTCTCTCCAGTGTGGCAGGACACCTCTCCACATGGCAGCTATCAACGACCTTCTAGAGGTAGTCAGACACCTGACCTCTAACCCCTGACCACTAACCTCTGTCTCTCTCCAGTGTGGCAGGACACCTCTCCACATGGCAGCTATCAACGACCTTCTAGAGGTAGTCAGACACCTGTGTGTAGCTGGGGCCAATACAGACGCCGTCACCAATGTAAGATATTTAATCAATAAGGCCTGAGGGGGTGTGGTATACGGCCAATATATCACGGCTAAGGGCTGTTATTGCGCACAACGCAACCCGGAGTGTCTGGATACAGCCTTTAGTCATGGTATATTGGCCATATTCCACAAACTCCTGAGGTTACTTATTGTTATTATAACCTGGTTACCAACGTATTAGAGCAGTGAAATGGAATGTTTTTTCAATACCCGTGGTATACGGTCTGGTATACCACGGCTGTCAGCCAATCAGCATTCAGGGCTCGAACCACCCAGTTTATATGAACTTTTATACCACACCTTTCTTTAAGCACTTCATGCAGCTGTGTTTCTGGGAAAATGGAAGGTACCAACACATATCTCTGTGGAACTCCACATTACATCCACACAGCACCTTTCACAGAGTCGCAAATCAAAAATCAAAATGTAAACTAGTGGGTTGATCTGGTAGCTCTGAAAGATGTTTCTCTGGGGCTTGGTGTCCTGTTGGGTTGTTGTCTGTTTGTTCAGCATAAAGGAAGCAATACCATGCTGAATAGAGCCCCACAGTGGAGGTGACATAATACCCATAAAACCTAGCGGTCAAACGGAGAAATGGTTCCATTTATTTTTCACATTGGGGATTTTAGAAACACTTAAATAAGGACTGTGTTTCGTGGAGGCTAACCCTGGTGTGATGTTTTGTGGAGGCTAACCCTGGTGTGATGTTTTGTGGAGGCTAACCCTGGTGTGATGTTTTGTGGAGGCTAACCCTGGTGTGATGTTTTGTGGCGGCTAACCCTGGTGTGATGTTTTGTGGAGGCTAACCCTGGTGTGATGTTTTGTGGAGGCTAACCCTGGTGTGATGTTTTGTGGAGGCTAACCCTGGTGTGATGTTTTGTGGAGGCTAACCCTGGTGTGATGTTTTGTGGAGGCTAACCCTGGTGTGATGTTTTGTGGAGGCTAACCCTGGTGTGATGTTTTGTGGAGGCTAACCCTGGTGTGATGTTTTGTGGAGGCTAACCCTGGTGTGATGTTTTGTGGAGGCTAACCCTGGTGTGATGTTTTGTGGAGGCTAACCCTGGTGTGATGTTTTGTGGAGGCTAACCCTGGTGTGACGTTTTGTGGAGGCTAACCCTGGTGTGATGTTTTGATAACCATGGAAATCTCTACACACGAAACACAGCCCTTATTTAAACGTTTCTAAAATCCCCAATGGGAAAAATGTATGGTGAAAAAACGATTAGAACCATTTCTCTGTTTGACCGCTAGGTTTTATGGGTATTATGACACCTCCACGCCTATTTAACTAGGCGAGTCAGTTAAGAACAAAGTCTTATTTACAATGACGGCCTACCCCGGCCAAACCCTAACCCGGACGACGCTGGGCCAATTGTGCGCCGCCCTATGGGACTCCCAATCACGGCCAGATGTGATACAGCCTGGAATCAATCCAGGGACTGTAGTGATGCAGTGCCTTAGACCGCTGCGCCGCTATATATAAACTAGATATGTGACCAACCGGCTCGATTCGGTCTCATGTAGCAACATTTGAAATGGTGTTTTTTACAAAGTAGAGACTCAGAGCTGCAACATGGTATCTCTACACTACAGTTGAGGAACAATGGGAAGTAATTCTGCTCTGAATGTTGATCAACTTGTAATCCCCCTTTTGAGAAAATGACCCTTGTTTTGGTACCTAGTGGAGAGCTCTTCTTTGTTTACACCCATTCAGCATCGTTCACACCCTCTTAAGCCTTAGCCCCACCCATCTCTTTAAGGGTTCACATGTGAGGCCATGTGAATCTAAGATTTCAAGTCTAAAGGCTGGTTTATACTACGGGGTGTGTTCCTAAATGTAATCCCTACTATACAGTTACATCTATACAGTTACGTCCCTACTGTACAGCATCGTGTGTGTGTTTTTTCTCACTCTTTCTCTCTCCCCCTTTCTCTCTCCCCCCTTTCTCTCCCCCCTTTCTCTCTCCCCCCTTTCTCTCCCCCCTTTCTCTCTCCCCCTTTCTCTCTCCCCCCCTTTCTCTCTCCCCCCTTTCTCTCTCCCCCCCTTTCTCCCTCCCCCCCTTTCTCTCCCCCCCTTTCTCTCTCCCCCCTTTCTCTCTCCCCCTTTCTCTCTCCCCCTTCTCTCCCCTTACTCTCTCCCCCCTTTCTCTCTCCCCCTTTCTCTCTCCCCCTTCTCTCCCCTTACTCTCTCCCCTTTCTCTCTCCCCCTTCTCTCCCCTTTCTCTCTCCCCCCTTTCTCTCTCTCTCTGTCCCTCCCTCTCTCTCCCCCAGGATGGTAAAACAGCAGAAGATTTGGCAGTGCAGGAGCAGCAGGAGCATGTTGCTGTGTTGCTGGGTAAACTGAAGAAGGTACTACCACACATCTCTGTGGTCCTCCACAATACATTACATAGAACCTTTAAATCATTTGTTTTATTTAACTAGGCAAGCCAGTTAAGAACAAATTCTTATTTTCAATGACGGCCTAGGAACAGTGGGTTAACCGCCTTGTTCAGGGGCAGAACGACAGATTTTTACCTTGTCAGCTCGGGGATTTGATCTGGCCCAACACTCTAATCACTTGGCTACCTGCCGCCCCTTTAACCTCAACCAGCATCCCATGCCAGGTCCCGTGTTCCTGTCGTGACAATGTGCAGATGAAACGGGGTGATAAAGAAGTTCTATTTCCATTGGTGTTTCTGACCCTCTGGTTGACCTTTTCTTGTGGCAGCAGGTCACACATGTTGCTGCTGTGATGGCACACTGCGTGCGGTATTCCGCCTTCAGAATTGTCAAAATTATATTGGTTTTCAAATTTTTTGTGGGTTGGTGTAATTTGAATTGAATCTCTATCTCTGTTCCTTCAGAAAGTATAATGTCAAAAGTGGAATTATGTTTTTAGAAACAGACATGAATTTAAAATAAGTTAAATTGAGATTTTTTTTGTCACTGGCCTACACACAATACCACATAATGTCAAAGTGGAAAGATGTATTTTTTAAATGTTTAAACCCCTTGACTTTTTCCACATTTTGTTGTGTTACAGCCTTAATTTAAAATGTTTTAGATTGATTGTTTTGTCACAATACCCCATTATTTTAAAGTTCACATTTTTACAAAAAAAATATGAAATGAAAAGCTGAAATGTCTTCAGTCAGTATTCGTCCCCTTTGTTAAGGTCTAAATAAGTTCAGGAGTAAAAATGTGCTTTAACAAGTCACATAATACGTTGCAATAATAGTGTTTAACGTCATTTTTGAATGACTCCCTCATCTCTGTTTCCCACGCATACAGTTGAAGTCGGAAGTTTACATACACCTTGGCCAAATACATTTAAACTCAGTTTTTCACAATTCCTGATATTTAATCCTAGTAAAAATTCCCTTTTTTAGGTCAGTTAGGATCACCACTTTATTGTAAGAATGCGAAATGGCAGAATAATAGTAGAGAGAATGATTTATTTCAGCTTTTATTTCTTTCATCACATTCCCAGTGGGTCAGAAGTTTACATACACTCAATTAGTATTTGGTAGCGTTGCCTTTAAATTGTTTAACTTCGGTCAAACGTTTCAGGTAGTCTTCCACAAGCTTTCCATAATAATTAGTGAAATAATCTGTCTGTAAACAATTGTTGGAAAAATGACTTGTGTCATGCACAAATGAGATGTCCTAACCGACTTGCCAAAACTATAGTTTGTTAACAAGAAATTTGTGGAGTGGTAGAAAAAATGAGTTTTAATGAATCCAACCTAAGTGTATGTAAACTTCTGCCTTCAACTGTACAGTTATTTCGAACACAGATTCAACTACACAGACCAGAGTGGTTTTCCAATGCCTCACAAAGAAGGCTATCTATTGATAGATGGGTAAAAAAACACGTTTTTTAAAGCAGACATAGACTAGCATGGTGAAGATATTAATTACACTTTGGATGGTGTATCATTGCACCCAGAATCCAGGCGTCCTAACTCAGTTGCCGGAGAGGAAGGAACGTGCTTGTGTATAATTGCTGGTTATTGGTCGATATATTGATGGTACAAAGTGAATTGTAATGAACCGTTGTTGTATTATTTAGCATCTCTGAACAGGCTTTATATTGTAGAGAAACTCACCTCATCCATTTGACTAGTTAAATGCATCCTTCCTTTCCTCCCTCCCTCCCTCTCTTTCCTCCTTCCCTCCCTCTCTTTCTTCCCTCCCTCTCTTTCTTCCCTCCCTCCCTCTCTTTCCTCCCTCCCTCCCTCCCTCCCTCCCTCCCTCCCTTCCTTCCTTCCTTCCTTCCTTCCTTCCTTCCTTCCCATCCTCCCTCCCTCTCTTCCTTCCTTCCCATCCTCCCTCCCTCCCTTCCTTCATTCCTTCCTTCCTTCCCATCCTCCCTCCCTCTCTTCCTACCTTCCCATCCTCCCTCCCTCTCTTCCTTCCCTCCCTCCCTCCCTCCCTCCCTCCCTTCCTTCCTTCCTTCCTTCCTTCCTTCCTTCCTTCCTTCCTTCCTTCCTTCCTTCCCATCCTCCCTCCCTCTCTTCCTTCCTTCCCATCCTCCCTCCCTCTCTTCCTTCCTTCCCATCCTCCCTCCCTCTCTTCCTTCCTTCCTTCCCTCCCTCCCTCCCTCCCTCCCTCCCTCCCCTTCCTTCCTTCCCATCCTCCCTCCATCCTCCCTCCCTCTCTTCCTTCCTTCCTTCCCATCCTCCCTCTCTTCTTTCCCACCTTCCCTCCCCCTCCCTCCCTCCCTCCCTCCCTCCTTCTCAGCATATGACAGAAGGGAAGTGTCCACTCATAAAGTTTCCACCGCTACCTCAGGTCCATAGTAGTATTTCTCTTCACTCAGTAGTTGTTATATGATCTGATTGCTCCCTGTCCCCCCTTTCCAGAACAACCATAAAGGCAGCTACATCCAGGCCCTGCGTCCCACCAGCACCCCCCAGCCCCGGGTCAAGCTGAAGCTGCTGGGTCACTGTGGCAGTGGGAAGAGCTCCCTCCTGGAGAGTCTGAAGTGTGGCATCCTACGGGGCTTCTTCAGGAGGAGACGACCACGGGGCAACAACACCGTACGACACCCCAACTCACCCATGGAGGGCAAGGCTGCGGGTAGGCTTCACGCGCACACACACAGGGACACACTGATTGTAATGGCTGAGGATGAACCGTAGCCAAGTAGCAACATATCAAGGCCGAGGATGAGTTATTACTTATCTCCACCCCAACTCCCCAGCTCACCATAGTGGGATCATATTATTAGCATGTTCATGTCTCTGCCAAGGGCTTTGTTTGACAGGTAAACAGTCAGTATAGACAGTATGGTAGTATAGTAAACAGTCAGTATAGACAGTATGTTAGTATAGTAAACAGTCAGTATAGACAGTATGGTAGTATAGTAAACAGTCAGTATAGACAGTATGGTAGTATAGTAAACAGTCAGTATAGACAGTATGGTAGTATAGTAAACAGTCAGTATAGACCGTATGGTAGTATAGTAAACAGTCAGGATAGACAGTATGGTAGTATAGTAAACAGTCAGTATAGACAGTATGGTAGTATAGTAAACAGTCAGTATAGTGTATAGACAGTATGGTAGTATAGTAAACAGTCAGTATAGACAGTATGGTAGTATAGTAAACAGTCAGTATAGACAGTATGGTAGTATAGTAAACAGTCAGTATAGACAGTATGGTAATATAGTAAACAGTCAGTATAGACAGTATGGTAGTATAGTAAACAGGCAGTATAGACAGTATGGTAATATAGTAAACAGTCAGTATAGACAGTATGGTAGTATAGTAAACAGTCAGTATAGACAGTATGGTAGTATTGTAGAGTGCTTCCCAACCATTTTTTTAACCATGATAGAGAGGGGGTTTGGCCGGGAGGCTTTCCTTGGCTCAGATCTATTAGAATGGCGCCAGAGGTGGCGGCTGCCATTTTATGGGCTCCTAGCCAACTGTGCTATTCCATTTTTCACATTGTTTGTAACTTATTTTGTACATAATGTTTCTGCTACCGTCTGTTATGACCGAAAGGAGCTTCTGGACATGAAAACAGCAATTTTCTCACCTCAAACTGGACATAGACTTTTCTTTAATGAGTCCGATGCGAAGGATATACTGCTTCTCCGAGACCAGGCCAAAATCCCCGTCATTCGCGTGAAGAAATACGGAGGAACAGTGGGAGGAGATTGGGGTGCCTTGTGAGAATTTGTCGTCAAGTGGGTAACCTGCCTCTACCATCCGTTCTATTGGCCAACGTGCAATCACTGGAGAATAAACTGGATGATCTCCGTTCGAGACTATCCTACCAACGGGACATTAACTGACATCACCTCATACAAGTACTTGGGAGTATGGCTAGAAGGTAGACTGTCCTTCTCTCAGCACATATCAAAGCTGCAGGCTAAAGTTAAATCTAGACTTGGTTTCCTCTATCGTAATTGCTCCTCTTTCACCCCAGCTGCCAAACTAACCAGAGACATCATTTATAGATCGGCAGGTAAGGGTGCTCTCGAGCGGCTAGATGTTCTTTACCATTCGGCCATCAGATTTGCCACCAATGCTCCTTATAGGACACATCACTGCACTCTATACTCCTCTGTAAACTGGTCATCTCTGTATACTCGTCACAAGACCCACTGGTTGATGCTTATTTATAAAACCCTCTTAGGCCTCACTCCCCCCTATCTGAGATATCTACTGCAGCCCTCATCCTCCACATACAACACCCGTTCTGCCAGTCACATTCTGTTAAAGGTCCCCAAAGCACACACATCCCTGGGTCACTCCTCTTTTCAGTTCACTGCAGCTATCGACTGGAACGAGCTGCAACAAACACTCAAACTGGACAGTTTTATCTCCATCTCTTCATTCAAAGACTCAATCATGGACACTCTTACTGACAGTTGTGGCTGCTTTGCGTGATGTATTGTTGTCTCTACCTTCTTGCCCTTTGTGCTGTTGTCTGTGTCCAATAATGTTTGTACCATGTTGTGTTGCTACCATGTTGTTGTTACCATGCTGTGTTGTCATGTGTTGCTGCCTTGCTATGTTGTTGTCTAAGGTCTCTCTTTATGTAGTGTTGTCTCTCTTGTTGTGATATGTGTTTGGTCCTATATTTATATTTATTTATTTATTTTAATCCCGGGCCCCCATCCCCGCAGGAGACCTTTTGCCCTTTGGTTGGCCGTCATTGTAAATAAGAATTTGCTCCTAACTAACTGATTTGCCTAGTTAAATAAAGATTCAATTAAATAAATAAAAAACTGTAATATCTTATGCTTCACCGAGTCGGGGCTGAACGATGACACGAATAATGTTCAGTTGGCTGTGTTTTCTGTGCATTGGCAGGACAGAGCAGCTACGTCTGGTAAGACAAGGGGTGGGGGTGTGTCTATTTGTCAATAACAGCTGTTGCTCGATGTCTAATATTAAGGAGGTCTCGAGGTATTGCTCGCCTGAGGTAGAATACTCGTTGATTAACTGTAGACCACACTAGCTACCAAGAGAGTTCACATCTATATTATTCGTAGACGTCTATTTACCACCACCCAGAAGCGGCGCTCCTAGTGACCGGGGAATTTAATGCAGGCACACTTAAATCAGTTTTACCAAATTTTACCAGCATGTTAAATGTGCAACCAGAGGGAAAGAAACTCTAGACCACCTTTACTCCACACACAGAGACGCGTACAAAACTCTCCCTCACCCTCCATTTGGCAACTCTGAACAAATGAGAGTTTGTGACTCCAGTCACCCAAGTCACAGTGACTCGCTCAATACGGAAGTGGTCAGATGACGCAGATGCTAAGCTACGGGACTGTTTTTCTAGCACAGACTGGAATATGTTCCGGGATTCATCCAATGGCATTGAGGAGTACACCACCTAAGTCATCGGCTTCATCAATAAGTGCATTGACGACGTCTTCCCCACAGTAACCGTATGTACATATCCCAACCCCTACCTACATGTACAAATTACCTCAACTAGCCTGTACCCCCGCACATTGACTTGTAAGCATTTCACGATAAGGTCGACACTTGTTGTATTCGGTGCATGTGACAAATAAAGTTTGATTTGATTTATTAGAAACGAACTTGGTTTTCCCTTTTATCTGTGGATTAATTGTTGGAGTAGAGGTCCTTGTGCATTTCAGGTAAAATAACAACCCAATGTTTATATCCCAGGACAAATTAACTAGTAACAGCAAGCTATCTAGCTAAATTGCCATAAATGTTTAATGCTTTTCGACATAAATGTTTAATGCGTTCGTTTTGATATTTCAACCTGCGTGTCTTGATCAGGTCTGGTTTGGGTGGACAAAATCAACAAGGACGCACGCGCGGCCGGTCTGGTCAACATGTTATGTGGATGATGTTAAAAATATTTGTTGGTCTGTTGTGATTAATCAGGAGCGTCCAGATGCTGTACTTGATGAATTTATGAAATTGCTTCTTCCAATTATTGATAAACAAGCACCTGTTAAGAAACTGACTGTTAGAACTGTTAAGGCTCCATGGATTGATGAGGAATTGAAAAACTGTATGGTTGAAAGTGGCTAATAGGTCTGGCTGCACATCTGACTGGCTGACTTCCTGCAAATTGAGAAGTTATGTGACTAAACTCAACAAAAAGAAGAAGAAACTGTGTTATGAAACCAATATCAATGATATGAAAAATGATGGAAAAAAACCTGGGAGTACTTTAAATTAAATTATGGGCAGAAAGACAAATTCAACTCCATGTTTCATCGAATCAGATGGTTTATTCATCACAAAACCCTTTGATGTTGCCAATTATTTTGATTACCTCATTGGCAAAGTGGACAAACTTAGACAAACTTAGACAGGAAATGCCCACAACGAACAGTGAGCCATCCTATTCATGCATAAATTAACAAATAATGAAAGAAAAGCTTTGCAAGTTTGAAATCTGTAAAGTTGGTATGGGAGAGGTGTATTTTTTTGTTTGTTCTCGATCAATAATGAAAACCTCCTGGCATTGACAACTTAGATGGAAAGCTACTGAGGATGGTAGCTGACTATAGCCACTCCTATCTGTCATATATTTAATCTGTGTCTAGAGGAAAGTATTTGTCCTCCGGAATGGAGAGAAGCCAAAGTCATTCAGTTGAGTATATCTAGACAGTATGGTAGTATAGTATATGTTGCCCGTGTGGTAGTATAGTGTAGTATATGTAGAAAGTAGTATAGTATATCTAGACAGTAGTATAGTGTACTATATCTAGACAGTAGTATAGTGCTGTATATCTAGACAGTAGTGTAGTTTAGTATATCTAGACAGTAGTTTAGTATATATAGACAGTAGTGTAGTATATCTAGACAGTAGTGTAGTATATCTAGACAGTAGTGTAGTATATCTAGACAGTAGTGTAGTATATCTAGACAGTAGTGTAGTTTAGTATATCTAGACAGTAGTGTAGTTTAGTATATCTAGACAGTAGTTTAGTATATCTAGACAGTAGTGTAGTTTAGTATATCTAGACAGTAGTGTAGTTTAGTATATCTAGACAGTGTAGTTTAGTATATCTAGACAGTGTAGTTTAGTATATCTAGACAGTAGTGTAGTTTAGTATATCTAGACAGTAGTGTAGTTTAGTATATCTAGACAGTAGTGTAGTTTAGTATATCTAGACAGTAGTTTAGTATATCTGAACAGTAGTTTAGTATATCTAGACAGTAGTGTGGTATATCTAGACAGTAGTGTATTATATCTAGACAGTAGTGTAGTATATCTAGACAGTAGTTTCGTATATCTAGACAGTAGTGTGGTATATCTAGACAGTAGTTTAGTATATCTAGACAGTAGTTTAGTATATCTAGACAGTAGTTTAGTATATCTTGACAGTAGTTTAGTATATCTAGACAGTAGTTTAGTATATCTAGACAGTAGTGTGGTATATCTAGACACTAGTGTATTATATCTAGACAGTAGTTTAGTATATCTAGACAGTAGTCTAGTTTAGTATATCTAGACAGTAGTTTAGTATATCTAGACAGTAGTTTAGTATATCTAGACAGTAGTGTAGTATATCTAGACAGTAGTTTAGTATATCTAGACAGTAGTTTAGTATATCTAGACAGTAGTATGGTATATCTAGACAGTAGTGTGGTATATCTAGACAGTAGTGTAGTATATCTAGACAGTAGTTTAGTATATCTAGACAGTAGTGTAGTATATCTAGACAGTAGTTTAGTATATCTAGACAGTAGTGTAGTATATCTAGACAGTAGTGTGGTATATCTAGACAGTAGTGTAGTATATCTAGACAGTAGTTTAGTATATCTAGACAGTAGTGTAGGGTATTATATCTAGACAGTAGTGTATTATATCTAGACAGTAGTTTAGTATATCTAGACAGTAGTTTAGTATATCTAGACAGTAGTGTATTATATCTAGACAGTAGTGTAGTATATCTAGACAGTAGTCTAGTATATCTAGACAGTAGTGTGGTATATCTAGACAGTAGTGTATTATATCTAGACAGTAGTGTAGTATATCTAGACAGTAGTGTAGGGTATTATATCTAGACAGTAGCGTGGTATATATAGATAGTAGTATAGTTTAGTATATCTAGACAGTAAAACAGTTTAGTATATCTAGACAGTAGTGTAGTTTAGTATATCTAGACAGTAATATAGTTTAGTATATCTAGACAGTAGTGTAGTTTAGTATATCTAGACAGTAGTGTAGTTTAGTATATCTAGACAGTAATATAGTTTAGTATATCTAGACAGTAGTGTAGTTTAGTATATCTAGACAGTAGTGTAGTTTAGTATATCTAGACAGTAGTCTAGTTTAGTATATCTAGACAGTACTGTAGTGTAGTATATCTAGACAGTAGTATAGTGCTGTATATCTAGACAGTAGTGTAGTTTATTATATCTAGACAGTATGGCCGTATGGTTTAGTATATCTAGACAGTAGTATAGTTTAGTATATCTAGACAGTAATATAGTTTAGTATATCTAGACAGTAGTGTAGTTTAGTATATCTAGACAGTAGTGTAGTTTAGTATATCTAGACAGTAGTCTAGTTTAGTATATCTAGACAGTACTGTAGTGTAGTATATCTAGACAGTAGTATAGTGCTGTATATCTAGACAGTAGTGTAGTTTATTATATCTAGACAGTATGGCCGTATGGTTTAGTATATCTAGACATTAGTATAGTTTAGTATATCTAGACAGTAATATAGTTTAGTATATCTAGACAGTAGTGTAGTTTAGTATATCTAGACAGTAGTGTAGTTTAGTATATCTAGACAGTAGTCTAGTTTAGTATATCTAGACAGTAGTGTAGTTTAGTATATCTAGACAGTAGTTTAGTATATCTAGACAGTAGTTTAGTATATCTAGACAGTAGTTTAGTATATCTAGACAGTAGTGTAGTATATCTAGACAGTAATATAGTTTAGGGTATTTAGACAGTATTATAGTGTAGTATATCTAGACAGTAGTGTAGTTTAGTATATCTAGACAGTATTATAATGTAGTATATATAGACAGTAGTATATCTAGACAGTATTTTAGTGTGGTATATCTAGACAGTAGTGTAGTTTAGTATATCTAGACAGTATTATAGTGTAGTATATATAGGCAGTAGTATATCTAGACAGTATTTCAGTGTGGTATATCTAGACAGTACTGTAGTTTAATATATCTAGACAGTATTATAGTGTAGTATATATAGACAGTATTATAGTGTAGTATATCTAGACAGTACTGTAGTTTAGTATATCTAGACAGTATTATAGTGTAGTATATCTAGACAGTATTATAGTGTAGTATATCTAGACAATATTATAGTTTAGTATTTCTAGACATTAGGGACGTTTAGAATATCTAGACAGTGTATCTTCTGGGGTAGGTATTGTTCTGTGAGGTAGCAGCTCCACCTGCTGGTTACAACGTATATTATTAGATATATTATATTCACTTCTTGACTTCGGTCTCCAACCTGTATCCTGGCTGTGAGAACATCATTGTCTATATTCATTATGTGTGTCTCTGTAGTGTCAGTGAGTATCTCCAACCTGTGTCCTGGCTGTGAGAACATCTGTGTCTATATTCATTATGTCTCTGTAGTGTCAGTGAGTATCTCCAACCTGTGTCCTGGCTGTGAGAACATCTGTGTCTATATTCATTATGTCTCTGTAGTGTCAGTGAGTATCTCCAACCTGTATCCTGGCTGTGAGAACGTCTGTGTGCGTAGTCGCAGTATGATGTTTGAGCCCAGCCTGACCAAGGGAGTCCTGGAAGTGTTCAGCCCCAACGCACTCTCCTCAGCCGACGTCCTCGCCACCAGAGCCATCGACATCCAGAACACTAACATCAATGGTGAATACTAGTCCGACCCCTATCCTCTAACCCAGCGTTTCCCAAACTCGGTCCTGGGGACCCCAAAGGGTACACGTTTTGGTTTTTGCCCTAGCACAACACAGCTGATTCAAATAATTATCAGCTGTGTAGTACCAGGGCAAACACCAAAACGTGTACCCTTTGGGGTCCCCAGGACCGAGTTTGGGAAACCCTGCTCTAAGAGCTAACCCTTAACCTTTACAAGATGAGTTCCAGTCATAGAAGATCCTCCTCTAACCCCTAACCCTTAAAACGTTTTTTTTGTGCTGTATTCGTTAAACTCTCTCTCTCTCTCTCTCTCTCTGTCTGTGTGTCTCTGTGACTGTCTCTCTGTCTCTAGGTGTAGGAGACTTCAGTGTTTGGGAGTTCAGTGGCAACCCTGTGTACTACTGTTCTTATGATTACTTCGCTGCCAACGACCCTACAGCCATCCACCTGGTGGTGTTCAGTCTGGAGGATCCCTATGAGACTCAGCTCAGCCAGGCTACATACTGGCTCAACATGTTGAAGGCCTTAACACTACCACAGGATACTATAGGTACGTACCCGGACCGCTCATTTATTCAACTGTTAGCTTTTCATTACATCATCTCAGAGCACTTGTTAAGCAAAATAAACAAGTCATTTAAAAAATAAATATATACTAGATCAAGTCTGTTTGAGTTCTTCTAGATCAAGTCTGTTTGAGTTCTTCTAGATCAAGTCTGTTTGAGTGCTTCTAGATCAAGTCTGTTTGAGTGCTTCTAGATCAAGTCTGTTTGAGTGCTTCTAGATCAAGTCTGTTTGAGTGCTTCTAGATCAAGTCTGTTTGAGTGCTTCTAGATCAAGTCTGTTTGAGTGCTTCTAGATCAAGTCTGTTTGAGTGCTTCTAGATCAAGTCTGTTTGAGTGCTTCTAGATCAAGTCTGTTTGAGTGCTTCTAGATCAAGTCTGTTTGATTGCTTCTAGATCAAGTCTGTTTGAGTGCTTCTAGATCAAGTCTGTATGAGTGCTTCTAGATCAAGTCTGTTTGAGTGCTTCTAGATCAAGTCTGTTTGAGTGGTTCTAGATCAAGTCTGTTTGAGTGGTTCTAGATCAAGTCTGTTTGATTGCTTCTAGATCAAGTCTGTTTGAGTGGTTCTAGATCAAGTCTGTTTGAGTTATTCTAGATCAAGTCTGTTTCAGGTCTTCTAGATCAATTCTGTTTGAGTGCTTCTAGATCAAGTCTGTATGAGTGCTTCTAGATCAAGTCTGTATGAGTGCTTCTAGATCAAGTCTGTATGAGTGCTTCTAGATCAAGTCTGTATGAGTTATTCTAGATCAAGTCTGTTTCAGGTCTTCTAGATCAATTCTGTATGAGTGCTTCTAGATCAAGTCTGTATGAGTGCTTCTAGATCAAGTCTGTATGAGTGCTTCTAGATCAAGTCTGTTTCAGGTCTTCTAGATCAATTCTGTATGAGTGCTTCTAGATCAAGTCTGTATGAGTGCTTCTAGATCAAGTCTGTTTGAGTGCTTCTAGATCAAGTCTGTTTGAGTGCTTCTAGATCAAGTTTGTATGAGTGGTTCTAGATCAAGTCTGTTTGATTGCTTCTAGATCAAGTCTGTTTGAGTGCTTCTAGATCAAGTAATTTTGAGTGCTTCTAGATCAAGTCTGTATGAGTTATTCTAGATCAAGTCTGTTTCAGGTCTTCTAGATCAATTCTGTATGAGTGCTTCTAGATCAAGTCTGTATGAGTGCTTCTAGATCAAGTCTGTATGAGTGCTTCTAGATCAAGTCTGTATGAGTTATTCTAGATCAAGTCTGTATGAGTTATTCTAGATCAAGTCTGTTTCAGGTCTTCTAGATCAATTCTGTATGAGTGCTTCTAGATCAAGTCTGTATGAGTGCTTCTAGATCAAGTCTGTTTGAGTGCTTCTAGATCAAGTCTGTTTGAGTGCTTCTAGATCAAGTATGTATGAGTTATTCTAGATCAAGTCTGTATGAGTTATTCTAGATCAAGTCTGTTTCAGGTCTTCTAGATCAATTATGTTTGAGTGGTTCTAGATCAAGTCTGTATGAGTGCTTCTAGATCAAGTCTGTATGAGTGCTTCTAGATCACGTCTGTATGAGTTATTCTAGATCAAGTCTGTTTCAGGTCTTCTAGATCAAGTCTGTATGAGTGCTTCTAGATCAAGTCTGTATGAGTGCTTCTAGATCAAGTCTGTATGAGTGCTTCTAGATCAAGTCTGTTTGAGTGCTTCTAGATCAAGTCTGTATGAGTTATTCTTGATCAAGTCTGTTTGAGTGCTTCTAGATCAAGTCTGTTTGATTGCTTCTAGATCAAGTCTGTTTGAGTTCTTCTAGATCAAGTCTGTATGAGTGCTTCTAGATCAAGTCTGTATGAGTGCTTCTAGATCAAGTCTGTTTGAGTGCTTCTAGATCAAGTCTGTATGAGTTATTCTTGATCAAGTCTGTTTGAGTGCTTCTAGATCAAGTCTGTTTGATTGCTTCTAGATCAAGTCTGTTTGAGTTCTTCTAGATCAAGTCTGTTTGAGTGCTTCTAGATCAAGGCTGTTTGAGCGCGTCTAGATCAAGTCTGTTTGAGTTCTTCTAGATCAAGTCTGTTTGAGTTCTTCTAGATCAAGTCTGTTTGAGTGGTTCTAGATCAAGTCTGTTTGAGTGCTTCTAGATCAAGTCTGAGTGGTTCTAGATCAAGTATGTATGAGTGCTTCTAGATCAAGTCTGTTTGAGCGCTTCTAGATCAAGTCTGTTTGAGTTCTTCTAGATCAAGTCTGTTTGAGTGCTTCTAGATCAAGTCTGTATGAGTGCTTCTAGATCAAGTCTGAGGGGTTCTAGATCAAGTCTGTATGAGTGGTTCTAGATCAAGTCTGTTTGAGCGCTTCTAGATCAAGTCTGTTTGATTGCTTCTAGATCAAGTCTGTTTGAGTGCTTCTAGATCAAGTCTGTTTGAGTGCTTCTAGATCAAGTCTGTTTGAGTGGTTCTAGATCAAGTCTGTTTGAGCGCTTCTAGATCAAGTCTGTTTGAGCGCTTCTAGATCAATTCTGTTTGAGCGCTTCTAGATCAAGTCTGTATGAGTGCTTCTAGATCAAGTCTGTTTGAGTGCTGCTAGATCAAGTCTGTTTGAGTGCTTCTAGATCAAGTCTGTTTGAGTGCTTCTAGATCAAGTCTGTTTGAGTGGTTCTAGATCAAGTCTGTTTGAGCGCTTCTAGATCAAGTCTGTTTGAGCGCTTCTAGATCAATTCTGTTTGAGTGCTTCTAGATCAAGTCTGTATGAGTGGTTTTAGATCAAGTCTGTTTGAGTGGTTCTAGTTCAAGTTTGTTTGAGTGGTTCTAGATCAAGTCTGTTTGAGTGCTTCTAGATCAAGTCTGTTTGAGTGCTTCTAGATCAAGTCTGTTTGAATGCATTCTGAAGCCTCAAGATGGGCATCCGTTGTCATTAGAGGATCTGGAAGCTCATAGCTCGATGTTCAGTAGTAGGGCTGTGGCACAACATTTCGTCAGCCAGTGATTCTTTTTTTTTTTTTACCCCTTTTTCTCCCCAATTTCATGGTATCCAATTGGTCGTTGCAGTCTTGTCCCATCACTGCAACTCCCGTACGGACTCGGGAGAGGCGAAGGTCGAGAGCCGTGCGTCCTCCGAGACACAACCCAACCAAGCTGCACTGCTTCTTGACACAATGCCCGCTTAACCCAGAAGCCAGCCGCACCAATGTGTCGGAGGAAACACCGTACACATGGCAACTGTGTCAGCGTGCATTGCGCCCGGCCCGCCACAGGAGTCGCTAGTGCGTGATGGGACAGGAACATCCCTGCCGGCCAAACCCTCCCCTAACCCGGACGACGCTGAGCCAATTGTGCGCCGCCCCATGGATTTCCCGGTCGCGGGCGGCTGCAACAGAGCCTGGACTCGAATCCAGAATCTCTAGTGGCACAGCTAGCACTGCAATGCAGTGCCTTAGACCACTGCGCCACTCGGGAGGCCAGCCGGTGATTGTCAAGCAAATAATTGCTGATATCACGGTAATTGACCGTTAATTAACATAAACACATTTAGCATCTCCTGGCTTCCACATATAGCCTACAAGTCAGTGATGCAGACCTATGGAACATCTACATCTGAAAACGTCTAATAAATGCATGTAATATAGTCTACACCATCACAATAAGTCCATGTAATATAGTCTACCTACACCATCACAATAAATCCATATAATATAGTCTACACCATCACAATAAGTCCATGTAATATAGTCTACCTACACCATCACAATAAATCCATGTAATATAGTCTACACCATCACAATAAATCCATATAATATAGTCTACCTACACCATCACAAAAAATCCATATAATATAGTCTACACCATCACAATAAATCCATGTAATATAGTCTACCTACACCATCACAATAAATCCATATAATATAGTCTACACCATCACAATAAATCCATATAATATAGTCTACACCATCACAATAAATCCATGTAATATAGTCTACCTACACCATCACAATAAATCCATATAATATAGTCTACACCATCACAATAAATCCATATAATATAGTCTACACCTTCACAATAAATCCATGTAATATAGTCTACCTACACCATCACAATAAATCCATGTAATATAGTCTACACCATCACAATAAATCCATGCAATATAGTCTACACCATCACAATAAATCCATGTAATATAGTCTACCTACACCATCACAATAAATCCATGTAATATAGTCTACACCATCACAATAAATCCATGTAATATAGTCTACACCATCACAAAAGATCCATGTAATATAGTCTACACCATCACAATACATCCATGTAATATAGTCTACACCATCACAATAAATCCATGTAATATAGTCTACACCATCACAATAAATGCATGTAATATAGTCTACACCATCACAATAAATCCATGTAATATAGTCTACACCATCACAATAAATCCATGTAATATAGTCTACACCATCACAATAAATCCATGTATTATAGTCTACACCATCACAATAAATCCATATAATATAGTCTACACCATCACAATAAATCCATGTAATATAGTCTACACCTTCACTATAAATCCATGTAATATAGTCTACACCATCACAATAAATCCATGTAATATAGTCTACTTACACCATCACAATAAATCCATGTAATATAGTCTACACCATCACAATAAATCCATGTAATATAGTCTACCTACACCATCACAATACATCCATGTAATATAGTCTACACCATCACAATAAATCCATGTAATATAGTCTACACCATCACAATAAATCCATGTAATATAGTCTACACCATCACAATAAATCCCTGTAATATAGTCTACACCATCACAATAAATCCATGTAATATAGTCTACACCATCACAATAAATCCATGTAATATAGTCTACACCATCACAATAAATCCCTGTAATATAGTCTACACCATCACAATAAATCCATGTAATATAGTCTACACCATCACAATAAATCCTTGTAATATAGTCTACACCATCACAATAAATCCATGTAATATAGTCTACCTACACCATCACAATAAATCCATGTAATATAGTCTACACCATCACAATAAATCCATGTAATATAGTCTACCTACACCATCACAATAAATCCATGTAATATAGTCTACCTACACCATCACAATAAATCCATGTAATATAGTCTACCTACACCTTCACAATACATCCATTATTTATTTTAAACAGGTCTAAAGAAACATGATATGAAGAAAAAGTAGTCTATTTCAGAAGAACAGAATAGCATACTCTGAGTTGTCCTTATATTATGTCCTGATCTGGCTATGCCAAATGGCTGTGGGCTACACTAGTTCATTTAACAGACAAGATTTGCTCAGTATTCCGTGGCATTATTGTATATTATATTTTATAGTATTATTGTATAGTATTATTTTTTATAGTATTATTTTATATTATTGTATGGTATTATTTTACAGTATTATTTTATATTATTTTATGGTATTATTTTATATTATTTTATAGTATTATTTTATAGTATTATTTTATAGTATTTTATAGTATTATTTTATAGTATTTTATAGTATTATTTTATAGTATTTTATAGTATTATTTTATAGTATTATTTTATATTATGAAGAATACAATTGAACAACGCTGAATAAAAGAGAGAGGATATTTTCTCCAAATGATTTGAGGGAGTGCAGCTGCAGCTATTCTGTGTTGAGCAGTCAACAAAGAAACAGGAAGTCCTAAACACAGCAAAAAATGAAACGTCCCTCTTTCAGGACCCTGTCTTTCAAAGATAATTTGTAAAAATACAAATAACTTCACAGATCTTCATTGTTATGGGTTTAAACACTGTTTCCCATGCTTGTTCAATGAACCATAAACAATTAATGAACATGCACCTGTGGAACGGTCGTTAAGACACTAACAGCTTACAGACGGTAGGCAATTAAGATCACAGTTATGAAAACTTAGGACACTAAAGAGGCCTTTCTACTGACTCTGAAAAACACCAAAAGAAAGATGCCCAGGGTCCCTGCTCTCTGCGTGAACGTGCCTTAGGCATGCTGCAAGGAGGCATGAGGACTGTAGATGTGGCCAGGGCAATAAATTGCAATGTCCATACTGTGAGACGCCTAAGACAGCACTACAGGGAGACTGGACAGACAGCTGAACGTCCTCGCAGTGGCAGACCACGTGTATCAACACCTGCACAGGACCGGTATATCCGAACATTACACCTGCGGGACAGGTACATGATGGCAACAACAACTCCCCGAGTTACACCAGGAACGCAAAATCCCTCTATCAGTGCTCAGACTGTCCGCAATAGGCTGAGAGAGGCTGGACTGAGGGCTTGTAGGCCTGTTGTAAGGCAGGTCCTCACCAGACATCACCAGCAACAACGTCGCTTATGGGCACAAACCCACCGTCACTGGACCAGACAGGACTGGCAAAAAGTGCTCTTCACTGACGAGTTTTGTCTCACCAGGAGTGATGGTAGGATTCGTGTTTATCGTCAAAGGAATGAGCGTTACACCGTGGCCTGTACTCTGGAGTGGGATCGATTTGGAGGTGGAGGGTGCGTCATGGTCTGGGATGGTGTGTCACAGCATCATCGGACTGAGCTTGTTGTCATTGCAGGCAATCTCAATGCTGTGTGTTACAGGGAAGACATCCTCCCTCATGTGGTACCCTTCCTGCAGGCTCATCCTGACATGACCCTCCAGCATGACAATGCCACCAGCCATACTGCTCGTTCTGTGCGTGATTTCCTGCAAGACAGGAATGCCAGTGTTGGCCAGCGAAGAGCCCGGATCTCAATCCCATTGAGCACGTCTGGGACCTGTTGGTTCGGAGGGTGAGGGCTAGGGCCATTCCCTCCAGAAATGTCCGGGAACTTGCAGGTGCCTTGGTGGAAGAGTGCGGTAACATCTCACAACAAGAACGGGCAAATCTGGTGCTGTCCATGAGGAGGAGATGCACTGCAGTACTTAATGCAGCTGGTGGCCACACCAGATACTGACTGTTACTTTTGATTTTGACCCTCCCTTTGTTCAGGGACACGTTATTCAATTTCTGTTAGTCACATGTCTGTGGAAGTTGTTCAGTTTATGTCTCAGTTGTTGAATCTTGTTATGTTCATACAAATATTTACACATGTTTAGTCTGCTGGAAATAAACGCAGTTGACAGTGAGAGGACGTTTCTTTTTTTGCTGAGTTCATATGCTTCATTTAGAGTTATTAACCTCTACTTCATCACCATCCCTGATCCGGGAGCATCCTGATCAGTAAAAAGCTGACTAGCATAGCCTAGCATAGCGCCACAAGTAAATACTAGCATATAAATATCATGAAATCACAAGTCCAACACAGCAAATGAAAGATACACATCTTGTGAATCCAGCCATCAATTCCGATTTTTAAAATGTTTTACAGCGAAAACACAATATGTATTTCTATTAGCTAACCACAATAGCAAAAGACTCAACCGCATATTTTCACAATTTTTTTACCGCATAGGTAGCTATCACAAAACCGACCAAATAGAGATATAATTAGTCACTAACCAAGAAACAACTTCATCAGATGACAGTCTTATAACATGTTATACAATAAATCTATGTTTTGTTCGAAAATGTGCATATTTGAGGTATAAATCATAGTTTTACATTGCAGCTACAATCACAAATAGCACCGAAGGAGCAAGAATAATTACAGAGAGCAACGTGAAATACCTAAATACTCATCATAAAACATTTATGAAAAATACATGGTGTACAGCAAATGAAAGATAAACATCTTGTGAATCCAGCCAATGTTTCAGATTTTTTTAGTGTTTTACAGCGAAAACACAATATAGCATTATATTAGCTTACCACAATAGTCAAACACACAACCGCATTTATTCACCGCATAGATAGCATTCGCAAAAACCAGCAAAAGATATAAAATTTATCACTAACCTTGACCAACTTCATCAGATGACAGTCTTATAACATCATGTTACACAATACACTTATGTTTTGTTCGAAAATGTGCATATTTTGAGCTGCAAACCGTGGTTATACGTTGTGAATATGTAGCATCGATTCACCAAATTATCCGTAGATATTTTGGACAGTCACCTAATCTGACCAAAGAACTCATCATAAACTTTACTAAAAAATACATGTTGGACAGCAAATGAAAGATACACTAGTTCTTAATGCAATCGCCGTGTTAGATTTTTAAAAATAACTTTACCATAACAAACAGCTTACGTTATAGCGAGACAGCGCCCGCAAAAAGGAAGGAAAATAGGACTAAACATTTTCCACAGAAATACGAAATAACATCATAAATGGTTCTTACTTTTGCTGAGCTTCCATCAGAATCTTGTACAAGGAGTCCTTTGTTCAGAATAAATCGTTGTTTGGTTTTAGAATGTCCTCTTCTCCTGTCGAATTAGCAACCTTAGCTAGCCAAGTGGCGCGAAGATGTCCATCTTCACCTAACGCAGAGAACGGAAAACTCCAAAACTCCCGATAAACGTTGAATAATCTGATAAAACTATATTGAAAAAACATACTTTACGATGATATTATCACATGTATCAAATAAAAGCCGGAGATATTAGCCGTCTATACCGAACGCTTTTCAGAAGCCAATGCTGATGTCCTTCCCGCGCCTTCGAAGACAATGAAATTGTGGTCACATCATTCCAAGAGCTCTTGTTCGACCTCAGATCAAGCTAGACACCCCATTCCACCTCTCACTGCCTGTTGACATCTAGTGGAAGGCGTATGAAGTGCATGTATATCCATAGATTTCAAGCAATTGAATAGGAAGGCCCTGAAACAGAGCCTCGATTTCAGATTTTTCACTTCCTGTCTAGGAAGTTTGCTGCAAAATGAGTTCTGTTTTACGCGCAAGAATATAATTCAAACGGTTTTAGAAACTTGAGAGTGTTTTCTATCCAATAGTAATAATAATATGCATATTGTACGATCTAGAATAGAGTACGAGGCAGTTTAATTTGGGCACGATTTTTTACAAAGTGAAAACAGCCTCCCCATATTGACAAGAAGTTAATGTAACTTTAGTTGTTCTACAAACGTTGGGGCATATGTTTTGATTTTTAATACATTGTAAGGCTACATGATGCGACTGATGATTTGAAAAAAAGTTGCTTGAAAGACCTGAGCTCTGCTTAGTTTTTTTGCGCAGGCTGTACACATTACATCAGTCTCTCATTCACAATTTGCTACTGCCTCTAGTTTCACCTTAAAAATCCATGCCTTTTGCTGCCAGTGGCCATTTTTCCCTTGCCCCGGAGTGCTGCATTGTGCCCTTCTTCCTGAGTGCTGCCTGCTCCGAAGCACCGCTCATTCACATGGCTCTCCATCACGTGATCGGGTCTCACAGTCTACAAGTGAAGACAGACACATCAGGGACCCAACTGCGCACCCCCTTATCCAATTCAGAGGTGCATATTGGAAGAACTGTCCACATTTACTTTTCGTCAGCCAACAAGATGAGTAGAAGGCCTAACGAACAGCAAAAGCACTAGCTTATGTCAATCTACATTGTACAACAGTTGAATTATTCTATTCTGTGTGAGAAAAAATATTCCAAACATAGTCTGGGATAGTTGTGGGATGCAATAGATCCCAAATGAATACAACCACTAGCAGATCAGAATGTTCAACTTAAAATGTTGATAGACTATTAGGCTATTTCTTCACATTATAAGCACAGCAATGCGCACGTGGCAGTAGGCTATAAGCGCAAATGTTCCATTAGCAGGAAAATACCGTTATCAAAAGTGACCACAAATGCAATTATGCATATAATGCTTTTATTATAAAGGTGAATTTTTATGGTGAAAATGATCTTCCCCAAACTTGAAACTCACGTGCTGCTTATGTATGCCAGTTAGGCTCTTACAACCCGTGTAAAGCGGATTAATGTGATTCAGTTTAAGGAGATATTTGGACACTTTAGTGATACAAACCTTGTCAAAACATATAGGCCTATGGGCTAGGCTACATGAGGTGTGTACCTATGATTCGAAAAAGTCGAAAGTTTTTTTCTTGCCTTACGCCGGGCATTATTCACAAGTGATAGTATATAATTCACAAGTGATAGGCTAATATTGTCACCCATCAGACTATTCTTGATTTAAATCTTGTCTTTACATATGCTAAATCATATGTGTGTGAAATTTGTTTTGATGTAGAATGGACCAAAAAATATATGTCATCTTTGCACTTAAATAGCGAATGGAGGAAGCTTTTCCCGTTAATTTTCATGCCACTCAGGTAGGCTATACTCCTGTTGTAAAGAGAAGCAATGTGCTTAATATTAGAAAAGTTGGGAAATAAATATAGTAGACCTAGCCAATAGAAAGTAGGCCTAGCCTATAGACAGCTGATGGGATCCTCCTCTTTTTAGTAGAGGCCATCACTCTGTTTTTTCACATAATTGAATATCCTGTAGAAATGTTACGCAACATGAGCTCATGGGCTCTCATGAAGTGTTTGATTAGATTTTCCATTACATTTTGCATTGATGTCAAAATGATTAGAGGGACAATAGAGTGCTGAGTACCAGGCAGTTAGCAAGTTTGGCAGGCTACTAATGACAGTCAGCATCAGAGCTTGGAGAAGTCTAATTACTGTGACTAAACGGTCATGTGGAATTTGACTGCCTTCATGACTCGTGACCGCGGGTGGAACGGTAATACGGTCACCGTAACAGCCCTAGTCAGTAAAGGGAGTGGGCATGAGAGGATCTAGAAGCTCATAGCTAGATGGTCAGTAGAGGTGGTGGGCATGAGAGGATCTAGAAGCTCATAGCTAGATGGTCAGTAGAGGTGGTGGGCATGAGAGGATCTAGAAGCTCATAGCTAGATGGTCAGTAGAGGTGGTGGGCATGAGAGGATCTAGAAGCTCATAGCTAGATGGTCAGTAGAGGTGGTGGGCATGAGAGGATCTAGAATCTCATAGCTAGATGGTCAGTAGAGGTGGTGTGCATGAGAGGATCTGGAATCTCATAGCTAGATGGTCAGTAGAGGGAGTGGGCATGAGAGGATCTAGAAGCTCATAGCTAGATGGTCAGTAGAGGTGGTGGGCATGAGAGGATCTAGAAGCTCATAGCTAGATGGTCAGTAGAGGTGGTGTGCATGAGAGGATCTAGAAGCTCATAGCTAGATGGTCAGTAGAGGTGGTGGTTATGAGAGGATCTAGAAGCTCATAGCTAGATGGTCAGTAGAGGTGGTGGGCATGAGAGGATCTAGAAGCTCATAGCTAGATGGTCAGTAGAGGTGGTGTGCATGAGAGGATCTGGAATCTCATAGCTAGATGGTCAGTAGAGGTGGTGGTTATGAGAGGATCTAGAAGCTCATAGCTAGATGGTCAGTAGAGGTGGTGGGCATGAGAGGATCTAGAAGCTCATAGCTAGATGGTCAGTAGAGGTGGTGGGCATGAGAGGATCTGGAATCTCATAGCTAGATGGTCAGTAGAGGTGGTGGGCATGAGAGGATCTAGAAGCTCATAGCTAGATGGTCAGTAGAGGTGGTGGGCAGGTCCATGTCATCAGGGTGTCTGCAGCTTCTGGCAAACCACAGCCTTTGTTCTCCTGACTTTAACCCTCAGCCAGGCCACATACTGGTTCAACATGTTAATCTCAGGATAACATCTGTAAGCCAGTCACCCAGACTCACTATGCCGTCACTAGTCATTCATCAAATCCTAAGGAATACCTTTTAGTAGAAAATAATCATCCTGTATCTGTCTACTTTGTCTTGTCATATTCCACTCCTCCTCTCTAACCCTTGACCTCTCGCTCCGGACTCATCTCCTCTCTCCTGTATTGTCATGGTTCCAGCCTGTCTTAACATCACATGACAGACAGCTTCAGAGACTACACCCATACAGTAGAACATGGTTTGAATGAGTTTGTTAGAAATCTGACTGCAGGTATAGAGGTTTAGATAGGACTAGATCTGTAGGGGAATGTTGAGCTGACCAGTAACACAGTGTCCATCCCCAGCGTTTGGAGGTCGCATCCATAGCCCGCTGACGGTAGTCCTTGTGGGGACTCATGCTGACGTGGCTTGCCTGCCTCGGGGGGCTGGAGGGGAGTTTGGATACGACAAGGAGAGGCCTCTACTCAAGGAGCTCCGGAACAGGTTTGGCAACGACCTGCAGATCTCAGAGAGGCTGTTTGTGATGGACGCTGGAGCCTCCACCTCTAAAGATGTCAAACTGCTCCGGAACCACCTGCTGGAACTACGCAATAACATCGTCTCTGTAAGTTCATACACTCTGACAGCCAATAACATCGTCTCTGTTAGTTCATACACTCTGACAGCCAATAATATCGTCTCTGTTAGTTCATCCACTCTGACAGCCAATAACATCGTCTCTGTTAGTTCATACACTCTGACAGCCAATAACATCGTCTCTGTTAGTTCATACACTCTGACAGCCAATAACATCGTCTCTGTTAGTTCATCCACTCTGACAGCCAATAACATCGTCTCTGTAAGTTCATACACTCTGACAGCCAATAACATCGTCTCTGTTAGTTCATACACTCTGACAGCCAATAACATCGTCTCTGTTAGTTCATCCACTCTGACAGCCAATAACATCGTCTCTGTTAGTTCATACACTCTGACAGCCAATAACATCGTCTCTGTAAGTTCATACACTCTGACAGCCAATAACATCGTCTCTGTAAGTTCATCCACTCTGACAGCCAATAACATCGTCTCTGTTAGTTCATACACTCTGACAGCCAATAACATCGTCTCTGTTAGTTCATACACTCTGACAGCCAATAACATCGTCTCTGTAAGTTCATACACTCTGACAGCCAATAACATTGAATCAATGTTTATTTGTCACGTGTCGAATACAACAGGTGTAGACCTTACAGTGTCTTGTTGGTATTATTACATGTCTTGCGTTTCAGTGTATGTTTCAGTGTATGTATCACAGTATTCTCAGCGTAGTTCTGGGTTGTTTTGCTGCTTATGTTTTTCATTTGACATTTGTCTTAGGTGTTTTCTAATTGTTTTACATTCCGTATCAAACCATTTTTCAGAAACTTTTTGTTTCTGATGTTGGATTTCTTTAGTTTTTGTCAGATTTGCTGAATTGACCCCTTTTATTGTTTTGATATTGTTCTTGAAGACCTGTGTAGAGTTCATTATTTCATTTGAGTTGAATGTTTCCATGAATTTCTCTGCACTGTTTGGAGCCCATCTGTCTGATTTGGTTCATGTTGTACAGTTTAATTGGGCTGTTTTTTTTAATGAGTATTGCTGGTTAATTTCTTCCGAAAAACCTTGATCTGACTGTGATCCGACAATGGCGTCCGTGATCCGACAATGGAGTCTGTGATCCGACAATGGTGTCTGTGATCCGACAATGGTGTCTGTGATCCGACAATGGTGTCTGTGATCCGACAATGATGTCTGTGATCCGACAATGGTGTCTGTGTTCTGACAATGGTGTCCGTGATCCGACACTGGCGTCCGTGATCCGACAATGGTGTCCGTAATCCGACAATGGTGTCCGTGATCCGACAATGGTGTCCGTGATCCGACAATGGTGTCCGTGATCCGACAATGGCGTCCGTGATCCGACAATGGCGTCCGTGATCCGACAATGGCGTCCGTGATCCGACAATGGCGTCCGTGATCCGACAATGGCGTCCGTGATCCGACAATGGTGTCCGTGATCCGACAATGGCGTCTGTGATCCGACAATGGTGTCTGTGATCCGACAATGGCGTCTGTGATCCGACAATGGTGTCTGTGATCCGACAATGGTGTCCGTGATCCGACAATGGCGTCTGTGATCCGACAATGGTGTCCGTGATCCGACAATGGCGTCTGTGATCCGACAATGGTGTCTGTGATCCGACAATGGTGTCTGTGATTGGACAATAGCGTCTGTGATCCGACAATGGTGTCCGTGATCCGACAATGGTGTCTGTGGTCTGACAGTGAATGCACTAATGGAGGAGGGGTCAATGTCAGTGATGGCATAATCAACTACACTTTTCCCAAGAGCTGAGCAGTAAGTAAACTGACCTAAAGAGTCCCCTCTGATTCTACCATTAAGCATGTACAGGCCTAAGGCTCGACAGAGATGCACTAACTCCTTCCCGTTGTTGTTCACTATTTGGTCAGGACTGTTTCTCTTATTTATAATAGGGCTACTGTACACGGAGGGGTGTCCAAATATGTGGTGGTTACCTCCCGCATCAGTGTAGTCAGGCTCAGAACCTGTTCTCGCATTGGAATCTCCACAAAGAAGCACTTTACCCTCTGCCTGAAATGTAATGTCTGGAGATTGTCAACAAACTGATCCTCATGATATGATGAATCTGAAGGAGGAGCACAAGCTGCACATACAGTTGAAGTCAGAAGTTTACATACACCTTAGCCAAATACATTTAAACTCAGTTTTTCACAATTCCTGACATTTAATCCTAATAAATATTGCCTGTTTTAGGTCAGTTAGGATCACAACTTTATTTTAAGAATGTGAAATGTCAGAATAATAGTAGAGAGAATGATTTATTTCAGCTTTTATTTCTTTCATCACATTCCCAGGGGGTCAGAAGTTTACATACACTCAATTAGTATTTGGTAGCATTGCCTTTAAATTGATTAACTTGGGTCAAATGTTTCGGGTAGCCTTCCTCAAGCTTCCCACAATAAGTTGGGTGAATTTTGGCCCATTCCTCCTGACAGAGCTGGTGTAACTGAGTCAGGTTTGTAGGCCTCCTTGTTCGCACACGCTTTTTCACTTCTGCCCACAAATGTTCTATAGGATGGAAGTCAGGGATTTGTGATGGCCACTTCAATACCTTGACTTTGTTGTCCTTAAGCCATTTTGCCACAACTTTGGAAGTATGCTTGGGGTCATTGTCCATTTGGAAGACCCATTTGCGACCAAGCTTTATCTTCCTGACTGATGTCTTGAGATGTTGCTTCAATATATCCACATATTTTTCCTCCCTCATGATTTCATCTATTTTGTGAAGTGCACCAGTCCCTCCTGCAGCAAAGCACCCCCACAACATGATGCTGCCACCCCCGTGCTTCACTGTTGGGATGGTGCTCTTCGGCTTGCAAGCCTCCCCCCTTTATCCTCCACACATATCAATGGTCATTATGGCCAAACAGTTCTATTTTTGTTTCATCAGACCAGAGGACATTTCTCAAAAAAGTACGATCTTTGTCCCCATGTGCAGTTGCAAACCGTAGTCTGGCTTTTTTATGGTGGTTTTGGAGCAGTGGCTTCTTCCTTGCTGAGCGGCCTTTCAGGTTATGTCGATATAGGACTCGTTTTACTGTGGATATAGATACTTTAGTACCTGTTTCCTCCAGCATCTTCACAAGGTCCTTTGCTGTTGTTCTGGGATTGATTTGCACTTTTCGCACCAAAGTACGTTCATGTCTAGGAGACAGAATGCGTCTCCTTCCTGAGCGGTATGACGGCTGCGTGGTCCCATGGTGTTTATACTTGCGTACTATTGTTTGTACAGATGAACGTGGTACCTTCAGGCGTTTGGAAATTGCTCCCAAGGATGAACCAGACCTGTGGAGGTCTACAATTTATTTTCTGAGATCTTGGCTGATTTCTTTTGATTTTCCCATGATGTCAAGCAAAGAGGCACTGAGTTTGAAGGTAGGCCTTGAAATACATCCACAGGTACACCTCCAATTGACTCAAATTATGTGTATGTAAACTTCTGACCCACTGGAATTGTGCTACAGTGAATTATAAGTGAAATAATATGTGTGGACACAACTATATTGGTGGTTGGAAACATAGCCTGTGCCAGTTCTGCCACTCTTCTCACTTCCCCCGATACATTTTCACCTTTGGCACGAAGGTGGTTTGTGCCAGTGTGGATGATGATGTTGTCAGGGGTGTCAATCCTGGTCTGACTGAGTAGCTGCACTGTCAGTTGTAGTACACCAGAACTTATACACCAGGTGTCTAGGGAATCATCTCTCCGGACCAAGAGCTTCCCATTTTAATCGATGAGGATTGTAGTTGTGGGTAGTTGTCTGGGTGGAGCAGACTGGGAGGCTGGTAGGTTGACCTGGGCTGGTGCAGACTGGGAGGCTGGTATTCTGACCTGGGCTGGTGCAGACTGGGAGGCTGGTATTCTGACCTGGGCTGGTGCAGACTGGTAGGCTGGTATTCTGACCTGGGCTGGAGCAGACTGGGAGGCTGGTATTCTGACCTGGGCTGGTGCGGACTGGGAGGCTGGTATTCTGACCTGGGCTGGTGCAGACTGGGAGGCTGGTATTCTGACATGGGCTGGTGCAGACTGGTAGGCTGGTAGGTTGACCTGGACTGGAGCAGACTGGTAGGTTGACCTGGGCTGGTGCAGACTGGGAGGCTGGTATTCTGACCTGGGCTGGTGCGGACTGGGAGGCTGGTATTCTGACCTGGGCTGGTGCAGACTGGTAGGCTGGTAGGTTGACCTGGACTGGAGCAGACTGGTAGGTTGACCTGGACTGGTGCAGACTGGGAGGCTGGTATTCTGACCGGGGCTGGTGCAGACTGGGAGGCTGGTATTCTGACCTGGACTGGAGCAGACTGGTTGGTTGACCTGGGCTGGTGCAGACTGGGAGACTGGTACAGTGTCATCAGGCTGTGTGGTGGAGGCCATGCTGGTTGTGCTGGTCTCAGGTTCTGCCTGTGTTGTACCAAGCTGGTGGACATGTTCTCTAGATGCAGAGGACATAAAGACCAGCTGCTGGTTGAGGCTGTCAATGTACTTATTTCCATAGCAACGCTGGTGATGTTGGCTACAATGTTGCAAAAGAAGCCTACCTTGTTTTTTGTATTTTTTGTCTTTAGAGAAATGTGACTTGTGACAAATTGAGTCTAAAAGCTTTTTTGAAATCAACAACGCTTGAGAAGACTTTGCCTTTGTTTTGGTTTGTTTGTTTGTCAATTAGGGTGTGCAGGGTGAATACGTGGTCTGTTGTACGCTAATTTGGTATGAAGCCAATTTGACATTTGCTCAGTAAATTGTTTTCGCTGAGTAAATGTATAAGTCTGCTGATAATGATAATGCAGAGGATTTTCCCAAGGTTGCTATTGACACATATCCCACGGTAGTTATTGTGGTCAAATTTGTTAAGTCCCTCTCTCTCCCCTCTCTGACAGACCTGTAGTCCCATGTCAGCCCTTTCAGAGTGTCTGGTCTCGACCCTGCCCTCCTGGAGGAAAATGAGTGGTCCTAACCAGCTGACGTCATGGCAACAGTTTGTCTCTGACGTCCAGGAACACATCAACCCACTGGTCAGCGAGGAGCACCTCCGAGGGGTCGCACAACAGCTCCACAGCATGGGAGAGGTACACACACACACACACACACACACACACACACACACACACACACACACACACACACACACACACACACACACACACACACACACACACACACACACACACACACACACACAGCAGCTCCACAGCATGGGAGAGGTACACACACAAAGACACACACACACACACACACACACACACACACACACACACACACACACACACACACACACACACACACACACACAGCAGCTCCACATGGGAGACGTACACACACACACACACACACACAACAGCTCCACAACATTGGAGAGGAACACACACACTATTACACAAAAGTCCAAACTCCGACGTAAGTCGAGTGCACCTCAAATAGTGTCAAGGATCTGTATTCAACCCAGGATACTCCCCTATTCAGTGTCTGTGTTGTGAGGTTATTTTCCTGCCACCAGGTGTCACTGTTTAGCAGTGTGTTCCTCCATCTGGAAACAGTGATTGGACTGTTGGGACATGTTGATGTTGACAAGAATGACTCTGCTCTGGTAGATAGACAGCCAACTGGCCTGGACAGACTTCAACGTGTCTTGTACTTCACACATTTCAATACCAGTCTTGAGATTATATTAGATATGCCAACTTCATTCACCTTTCTCTCCTATTCTCTCTCTCTCTATCCATTCATCGCTCTATCATCTCTCGCTCTCTCTCATTATCCATCTCGCTCTCTCACTCAATTCAAGGGGCTTTATTGTCAAGGGAAACATATGTTAACCTTTCACGAGTCACAAACCCGGATCCGGGATCCCCCCCATCACAAAAGCTGACTAGCATAGCCTAGCCTAAAGTTACAGGGATATCATAAAATAAAATGTTCATGAAATATCAAGTCCAAGACACCAAATGAAAGATACAGATCTTGTGATTCAAGCCATCATCTCTGATTTTTTAAATGTTTTACAGGGAAGACACAATATGTAAATCTATTAGCTAACCACGTTAGCAAAAGACAACACTTTTTTTACTCCACCATTTTTTTTACTGCATCAATAGCTATCACAAATTCGACCAAATACAGATATAAATAGCCACTAACCAAGAAACAATTCTCATCAGATGACAGTCTGATAACATATTTATTGTATAGCATAGGTTTTGTTAGAAAAATGTGCATATTTCAGGTATAAATCATAGTTTACAATTGCAGCCCCCATTACAACTATCACTAAAATGACTAGAATAACTACAGAGACCATCGTGTATTAGCTAATTACTCATCATAAAACATTTCTTAAAAATACACAGCGTACACCAGATGAAAGACACAGATCATGTGAATATAGCCAATATGTCAGATTTTCTAAGTGTTTTACAGCGAAAACACAATATAGCGTTATCTTAGCTTACTAAGTCAGTCACACAGTAGCATTGATTCATGCCAAAAATAGCAATAACGTTATAAACCACCAAACGCTATTAATTTTTTCACTAACCTTCTCAGAATTCTTCAGATGACAGTCCTGTAACATCATATTACACAATGCATATAGTTTGTTCGAAAATGTGCATATTTAGCCGCACAATTCGTGGTTACACAACGTGTTTAGTGGGCAAAAAATCAAGCAATCTGTCCGGCGCCATTTTGGAAAGGCACCTAATCTTATCGAAAACTATTCATAAACTTGACTAAAAAAATACAGGTTGGACAGCATTTGAAAGAGAAATTAGTTCTTAATGCAATCGCTGAATTACATTTTTAAAATTAACCTTACTGCGCAATACTGGGTACAATACAGGGTGCGATAGCGCAACGCTACATGGAAAATAATGGCGTCTAATACATTTTTCTTTTTCAACAGAACAACGTTTTATCAGCATAAATAGTACCTACTATTAGCTGAACTCCCATCAGAATCTTGTGAAAGGTGTCCGTTGGCCAAAAGAATCGTTGCTGGGTTGGAGAATGTTTCCCTCGACGTTGCAATTAGCAGTACATAATGGCATTCGAGAGAGAGACACCCACGTTTCTACAGCGCCATGGAAATAAATACCTGAAAATCGCAATATACTGACCTAAACTGGTATAATTCGGTTCAAAATAACAAGATTATGATGTCTTTAAAGCCTATAGCGAATAAAAACAGAGCCGGATACTTCTAGGAGCTAAAACCAGACGTTCTAAAAAGACATGCCAAGACCCTCTTTGCGTCAGCGCGAAGTCCCAAAAGGGCGGACACCTCGGTTCCAATCAATTTAAAAACTTTGGGAAATACGTAGGAACGTCATTTCAACTCTCCCTATTCGCTAACAGCCAGGGGAAGGCGTATGCAGTGCATCTCAACCAATAGAAGACAGGCAAAGTTAAAGACAGGTCTCAAAGCAGATGATAAAATGTCCCATTCTCACACAGACATAGGAAAAGTGCTCTAAGTCGAGTTCTGTTTCACTTACAGACATAATTCCAACGGTTTTAGAAACTAGAGAGAGTTTTCTATCCAATAGTAAGAATAATATGCATATTGTACGAGCAAGAATTGAGTAGGAGACCGTTTACATTGGATACACATTTGTGCTATGTCGAAATAGCACCCCCCTAGTGGCAAGAAGTTTAACATTGCCAAAGCAAGTGAAATAGATAATAAACAAAAATGAACCGTAAACATTACACTCACAAAAGTTCCAAAATAATTAAGAAATTTCAAATGTCATCCTATGTCTATATACAGTGTTGTAATGATGTGTAAATAAGAAACATAAATAAAATATGGGTTGTATTGTGTGTGCGGACCAAGTAATTTGGTGTCACTCTAAAGCGGAAAGTTGGAATAAACAAGTCAGGAGTAGGTTTTCTTGATTGAACACAGTTCTCTATTGAGGGATTTCTGTCAATACAAACACTCCAACACAATCAATGAGAATCTCCCAAGGAACAACATACATCATCTTCTTCTTTAGATGACACAGGAACACAAGACGATTATCTTTAAACTACAACAAAAGTCACGGGTTCTTCGTGGATAGCTTCCCTCTCTTGGTGGCCTCCAGAGATAGCTTCCCTCTCTTGGTGGCCTCCAGAGATAGCTTCCCTCTCTTGGTGGCCCTCCTCCAGAGATAGTTTCCCTCTCTTGGTGGCCTCCAGAGATAGTTTCCCTCTCTTGGTGGCCTCCAGAGATAGCTTCCCTCTCTTGGTGGCCTCCAGAGATAGCTTCCCTCTCTTGGTGGCTCTCCTCCAGAGATAGTTTCCCTCTCTCTTCTCTGCTGGTTCCCTCCTCCCTCTTATAGGGGAAAGAGAATATCTCATTAGTACCGTCAGCTGTGCTTGATTGCCTCTGGTTACCTTGTCTCCCATGCCTTGTTGGGCTACTATCCGTGAGCCCAGCCTGCCCTCTGGTGGTCCTTCCACAGGTGTTTATTCCTCACTGGTTGCCCTTTTCTTGTGGTAACAGGTCAAACATCTTGCTGCTTTGATGCACACTGTGGTATTTCATCAAAATTGGATTTGTTTTTTAATACTTTGGGGTTCTGTGTAATCTGAGGGAAATATGTGTCTTTAAAATGCTCATACGTTTGGCAGGAGGTTAGGAAGTACCTCTCAGTTTCCATGTCATATAGTGGGCAGCGTGTACATCGTTTGTCTTCTACATACAGTGCATTCAGAAAGTATTCAGACCCCTTCCCTTTTCCACATTTTGTAACAGTACAGCCTTATTCTACAATGTATTAAATCATGTTTCCTCATCAATCTACACACAATACCCCATAATGACAAAGCAAAAACAGGTTTTTAAAAAAATAATGAAATTTGACATTTACATAAGTATTCAGATTCTTTACTCGGTACTTTGTTGAAGCACCTTTGGCAGCGATTACAGCCTCGAGTCTTCTTGGGTATGACGCTACATGCTTGGCACACCTGTATTTGGGCAGTTTCTCCCATTCCTCTCTGCAGATCCTCTCAAGCTCTGTCAGGTTGGATGGGGAGTGTCGCTGCATAGCTATGTTCAGGTCTCTCCAGAGATGTTTGATCGGGTTCAAGTCCGGGCTCTGACTGGGCCACTCAATGACATTCAGAGACATGTCCTGAAGCCACTCCTGCGTTGTCTTGGCTGTATGCTTAGGGTCATTGTCCTGTTGGAAGGTGATCCTTCACAATTTCTCATTGGTTTTCTGCCGGAATTTACATTTGATATGTTAGCTGATAGGTCAAATAGGTAATTCATGTTTAGGGGTCTGCTTCTTGTTACTTTGTTGCCACGTCCTCTTAGCTTAAAGTAGCCAAGAGCTTTGTTTACTTCTAGAATAATAAAGTCAAATACTGTATATTCTAATCGTTTAATGTATTCGTGTCAAACTCCTTCCATGCAGGGCTGAGTGTCTTCGGGTGGTCAGCCTCCCTTGTACTTGGTTGATGAATGAAGGTCACTAATTAGTAAGGAACTCGCCTCACCTGGTTGTCTAGGTTACAGTAAGGAACTCACCTCACCTGGTTGTCTAGCTCTTAATTGAAAGGAAAAACCAAAAACCTGAAGACACACTAGGCACTCCATGGAATGAATCTGACACCACTGATTTCATGGAAAGAAACAACTTTAAACCAGCTTCTTCAGTAAGAGTTGATGAAGCCACACAGGCAGCCCATGTCTGATTATTTACCTGCGTGTTGGTCTTTAGACCAATCTAATACCTCGTGGACAGATTCACATGTTAAACGGACTTCTACCCTACATGGTGCTGAACCTTGGTTCCTTCTACCTTACATGGTCCTGACCCTTGGTTCCTACATGGTCCTGACCCTTGGTTCCTTCATGGTGCTGACCCTTGGTTCCTTCTACTCTACATGGTCCTGCCCCTTGGTTCCTTCTACTCTACATGGTCCTGAACCTTGGTTCCTTCTACCCTACATGGTGCTGAACCTTGGTTCCTTCTACCTTACATGGTCCTGACCCTTGGTTCCTTCATGGTGCTGACCCTTGGTTCCTTCTACCCTACATGGTCCTGACCCTTGGTTCCTTCATGGTGCTGACCCTTGGTTCCTTCTACTCTACATGGTCCTGCCCCTTGGTTCCTTCTACTCTAAATGGTCCTGAACCTTGGTTCCTTCTACCCTACATGGTGCTGAACCTTGGTTCCTTCTACCCTACATGGTCCTGAACCTTGGTTCCTTCTACCCTACATGGTGCTGAACCTTGGTTCCTTCTACCTTACATGGTCCTGACCCTTGGTTCCTTCATGGTGCTGACCCTTGGTTCCTTCTACCCTACATGGTCCTGACCCTTGGTTCCTTCATGGTGCTGACCCTTGGTTCCTTCTACTCTACATGGTCCTGCCCCTTGGTTCCTTCTACTCTAAATGGTCCTGAACCTTGGTTCCTTCTACCCTACATGGTCCTGAACCTTGGTTCCTTCTACCCTACATGGTGCTGAACCTTGGTTCCTTCTACCCTACATGGTCCTGAACCTTGGTTCCTTCTACTCTACATGGTCCTGAACCTTGGTTCCTTCTACCCTACATGGTCCTGAACCTTGGTTCCTTCTACCCTACATGGTGCTGATCCTTGGTTCCTTCTACCCTACATGGTCCTGAACCTTGGTTCCTTCTACCCTACATGGTGCTGAACCTTGGATCCTTCTACTCTACATGGTCCTGAACCTTGGTTCCTTCTACCCTACATGGTGCTGAACCTTGGTTCCTACATGGTGCTGTACCTTGGTTCCTTCTAACCTACATGGTGCTGAGCCTTGGTTCCTACATGGTGCTGAGCCTTGGTTCCTTCTACCCTACATGGTCCTGAACCTTGGTTCCTTCTACCCTTCATGGTCCTGACCCTTGGTTCCTTCATGGTGCTGACCCTTGGTTCCTTCATGGTGCTGACCCTTGGTTCCTTCATGGTGCTGACCCTTGGTTCCTTCATGGTGCTGAACCTTGGTTCCTTCATGGTGCTGAACCTTGGTTCCTTCATGGTGCTGAACATTAGTTCCTTCTACCCTTCATGGTTCTGAACCTTGGTTCCTTCATGGTGCTGAACATTGGTTCCTTCATGGTGCTGACCCTTGGTTCCTTCATGGTGCTGAACCTTGGTTCCTTCATGGTGCTGAACCTTGGTTCCTTCATGGTGCTGAACCTTGGTTCCTTCATGGTGCTGACCCTTGGTTCCTTCATGCTGCTGAACCTTGGTTCCGTCATGGTTCTGAACCTTGGTTCCTTCATGCTGCTGAACCTTGGTTCTGTCATGGTTCTGAACCTTGGTTCCTTCATGGTGCTGAACCTTGGTTCCTTCATGGTGCTGACCCTTGGTTCCTTCATGCTGCTGAACCTTGGTTCCGTCATGGTTCTGAACCTTGGTTCCTTCATGGTGCTGAACCTTGGTTCCTTCATGGTGCTGAACCTTGGTTCCTTCATGGTGCTGAACATTAGTTCCTTCATGGTGCTGAACCTTGGTTCCTTCATGGTGCTGACCCTTGGTTCCTTCATGCTGCTGAACCTTGGTTCCGTCATGGTTCTGAACCTTGGTTCCTTCATGGTGCTAAACCTTGGTTCCTTCATGGTGCTGAACCTTGGTTCCTTCATGGTCCTGACCCTTGGTTCCTTCATGGTGCTGAACCTTGGTTCCTTCATGGTGCTGACCCTTGGTTCCTTCATGGTGCTGACCCTTGGTTCCTTCATGGTGCTGACCCTTGGGTCCTTCATGGTGCTGACCCTTGGTTCCTTCTACCCTTCATGGTTCTGAACTTTGGTTCCTTCATGGTGCTGAACATTGGTTCCTTCATGGTGCTGACCCTTGGTTCCTTCTACCCTTCATGGTTCTGAACCTTGGTTCCTTCATGGTGCTAAACCTTGGTTCCTTCATGGTGCTGACCCTTGGTTCCTTCATGGTGCTGAACCTTGGTTCCTTCATGGTGCTGAACCTTGGTTCCTTCATGGTTCTGAACCTTGGTTCCTTCATGGTCCTGAACCTTGGTTCCTTCTACCCTACTTAGTGCAGAACCTTGGTTCCTTCTACACTACATGGTCCTGAACCTTGGTTCCTTCATGGTGCTGACCCTTGGTTCCTTCTATCCTACATGGCTGGAAGTCTACAGATTACAGAATGTATTACTATTTTTGTTGGTCAGCATGGCGTCAGTGTCATCTATCTACTCATTTGACTATGTGTCATAAACAGCTGCTATAAGACAGCAGATTGCTGAGACGTGCCTTGTTTATGCAGGTTTTACATGCTTTAGGTCTGATATCTGCCAGGAGGAGGAGGATAGTTTTCTTTTACATGGCCTGTAATGTCTCTTCCCCTCATACCCTGGAATACAATCTGTTCACTCAGATATTTCACTGTCAAATTTCTGTCATCAACCTACTAATTAAGCATATGGCCATAAATTACATCAAGGACTTACTTTCTCCTTGGCAGTATTCTGGCGACATACTTGGAAGACACACTCGCAAACACAGTAGAGTCTTCAGTTCCACACCATGACAGTAGAGGTCACTCATGTGACAAATTACAGTAAAAGCAGATGCTTTTGGAGAGACTGCAGCACCATAGGTTAGTTGTATAAATCTTTGGTTGTAGTGTTAATTAGTTAATTTAGTTAATTTTCCCACAAATTAGCATTGCATTTATTTGCAGTGCTGTCATTTACTTTCCACTCAAGGATTGCTCCAGCACAGAGGTTACCACGGTACTGTTGACTTTAGGTCATGTGAGAGACAGAGGCTACCACGGTACTGTTGACTTTAGGTCATGTGAGAGACAGAGGCTACCACGGTACTGTTGACTTTAGGTCATGTGAGAGACAGAGGCTACCACGGTACTGTTGACTTTAGGTCATGTGAGAGACAGAGGCTACCACGGTACTGTTGACTTTAGGTCATGTGAGAGACAGAGGCTACCACGGTACTGTTGACTTTAGGTCATGTGAGAGACAGAGGCTACCACGGTACTGTTGACTTTAGGTCATGTGAGAGACAGAGGCTACCACGGTACTGTTGACTTTAGGTCATGTGAGAGACAGAGGCTACCACGGTACTGTTGACTTTAGGTCATGTGAGAGACAGAGGGTAAAGTTATAAAAACTAGCTAGTTTTGGACACAAGCTAGTTGTGCTAGTGTATCATGTGATGCAGGGAATGGCAGATATGTAGCTCAATACATTTGGTTACCAAAATAACATATTTGAACAACACGTGCTACGTGTTGCTTGTCCTATGTTCCTCTGTCTGCGTGCTACTATCTCTTGTCCTATGTTCCTCTGTCTGCGTGCTACGTGTTGCTTGTCCTATGTTCCTCTGTCTGCGTGCTACTATCTCTTGTCCTATGTTCCTCTGTCTGCGTGCTACTATCTCTTGTCCTATGTTCCTCTGTCTGCGTGCTACTATCTCTTGTCCTATGTTGCTATGTCTGCGTGCTACGTGTTGCTTGTCCTATGTTCCTCTGTCTGCGTGCTACTATCTCTTGTCCTATGTTGCTCTGTCTGCGTGCTACTATCTCTTGTCCTATGTTGCTATGTCTGCGTGCTACGTGTTGCTTGTCCTATGTTGCTCTGCATCTTCTCACTGCTCATTGTTTGTCTGTATTGTTATTATAATTGTTTTTAATAACCTGTGCAGGGACTGCTGTTGAAAATTATCCGGCTGGCTAAAACCAGCACTTTTACTGAAACGTTGATTAATGTGCACTGTCCCTGTAAAAATATAAATAAACTCAAGCTATACAAACCATCTAAAACTGCACACCTCACAACTAGCCGTCTCAAACAGCTGACAGCTAATTATGCTATCTAGTTAAATCAAGGGCGAGGGAGGGTGTGAGAGACATCAGCCAATCAAATGGAGACGCACGAGCAGTTATTGTGACGTGATCCTAGTTCAATCACAACGATCGGGAACTATTTCACATTGGGAAGATTTTTTACATGCCACCATTCACTATGGACAATTTATTTTTGATTATATATCTCTCTCTCCCCCTCTCTATCCATCGTGCTCTCTCCCCCTCCCTTTGTATCCATCTCTCTATCCATCTCTCTCTCTTCCCCATCCTCCTAACAGATCAACCTGATGCAGAGTGAGACGGTGCAGGATGTGATGGTGTTGGAGCCCCGCTGGCTGTGTAGTGGGGTGCTAGCCCGCCTCCTCTCTGTGGACACGCCTAAAGCCATCCACCACTACAGGGGGCGCTACAGACTGGAGGAGATACAGGCTCTGGCCCCAGAGAGCGACGTGGACGAACTGCTACAGGTCAGAGACAGTCGTATTTACTAAGACGGGGAGCTGTTAGCATCTCTCATAGGAAAACATGTCACACTTAGCGACCATGCTAACACAAGCTGGGCTCACATAGTTGTATACCGTCAAGTATACCACAATACCACAATGACACATGTTAGCATTTCCCATAGGAAAACATTAGCGTCCATGCTAACATCCTCTCTTACGACAGGTGCTGGATGCCATGGACGTGTGCGCACGTGACCTGACCAACCCTGGCATGGTGGATGTCCCCGCCCTGATCAAGACCAACAGCCTCCACCACTCCTGGACGGAGGAAGAGGAGGAGGACGATGTTCTGATCTACGGAGGGGTCAGGCTGGTTCCTGCTGAACACCTCACACCTTTCCCCTGTGGACTGTTCCACAAGCTACAGGTACATGCTTTGATTCACCAAGACTGTCTGAATGACTCCTCAGTCCCTGTCAAGACTGTCTGAAAGTCTTGATAGGGACTGGGGAGTCATTCAGACAGTCTTGATAGGGACTGGGGAGTCAGTCTGAATGACTCCCCAGTCCCTATCAAGACTGTCTGAATGACTCCCCAGTCCCTATCAAGACTGTCTGAATGACTCCCCAGTCCCTATCAAGACTGTCTGAATGACTCCCCAGTCCCCATCAAGACTGTCTGAATGACTCCCCAGTCCCTATCAAGACTGTCTGAATGACTCCCCAGTCCCTGTCAAGACTGTCTGAATGACTCCCCATCAAGACTGTCTGAATGACTCCCCAGTCCCTATCAAGACTGTCTGAATGACTCCCCAGTCCCTGTCAAGACTGTCTGAATGACTCCCCAGTCCCTATCAAGACTGTCTGAATGACTCCCCAGTCCCTATCAAGACTGTCTGAATGACTCCCCAGTCCCTATCAAGACTGTCTGAATGACTCCCCAGTCCCCATCAAGACTGTCTGAATGACTCCCCAGTCCCTATCAAGACTGTCTGAATGACTCCCCAGTCCCTGTCAAGACTGTCTGAATGACTCCCCATCAAGACTGTCTGAATGACTCCCCAGTCCCTATCAAGACTGTCTGAATGACTCCCCAGTCCCTGTCAAGACTGTCTGAATGACTCCTCAGTCCCTGTCAAGACTGTCTGAATGACTCCCCAGTCCCTGTCAAGACTGTCTGAATGACTCCCCAGTCCCTATCAAGACTGTCTGAATGACTCCCCAGTCCCTATCAAGACTGTCTGAATGACTCCCCAGTCCCTATCAAGACTGTCTGAATGACTCCCCAGTCCCTATCAAGACTGTCTGAATGACTCCCCAGTCCCTATCAAGACTGTCTGAATGACTCCCCAGTCCCTGTCAAGACTGTCTGAATGACTCCCCAGTCCCTGTCAAGACTGTCTGAATGACTCCCCAGTCCCTGTCAAGACTGTCTGAATGACTCCCCAGTCCCTGTCAAGACTGTCTGAATGACTCCCCAGTCCCCATCAAGACTGTCTGAATGACTCCCCAGTCCCTATCAAGACTGTCTGAATGACTCCCCAGTCCCTGTCAAGACTGTCTGAATGACTCCCCAGTCCCTGTCAAGACTGTCTGAATGACTCCCCTGTCCCTATCAAGACTGTCTGAATGACTCCCCATCAAGACTGTCTGAATGACTCCCCAGTCCCTATCAAGACTGTCTGAATGACTCCCCAGTCCCTGTCAAGACTGTCTGAATGACTCCCCATCAAGACTGTCTGAATGACTCCCCAGTCCCTATCAAGACTGTCTGAATGACTCCCCAGTCCCTATCAAGACTGTCTGAATGACTCCCCAGTCCCTATCAAGACTGTCTGAATGACTCCCCAGTCCCTATCAAGACTGTCTGAATGACTCCCCAGTCCCTATCAAGACTGTCTGAATGACTCCCCAGTCCCTGTCAAGACTGTCTGAATGACTCCCCAGTCCCTGTCAAGACTGTCTGAATGACTCCCCAGTCCCTGTCAAGACTGTCTGAATGACTCCCCAGTCCCTGTCAAGACTGTCTGAATGACTCCCCAGTCCCTGTCAAGACTGTCTGAATGACTCCCCAGTCCCTGTCAAGACTGTCTGAATGACTCCTCAGTCCCTGTCAAGACTGTCTGAATGACTCCTCAGTCCCTGTCAAGACTGTCTGAATGACTCCCCAGTCCCTGTCAAGTGCACTATTGAATATGCCGCCATCTGGGATGCAGTATGTTTCCTCTCCCAGAATGCATAGCATGTTGAGTATGCTGTTTCCTGACCTCTGACCTCCAGGTGAACCTGTGTCGCTGGAGTCACCAGCAGCGCCCTGAGGATGATACAAGGGAGGGGCCTGACGGAGACATCCGCCTCTGGACCAATGGGGCAAAGGTGAGCCAAGGAGGAGCGGAGGCCATGATCCTATTGGTCAACCACGGCCAAGGGGTGGAGATCCAGGTCAGAGGTCACGACAGCGAACGGGCCAAGTGTTACACCCTCCTGGACACCATGGTTACCATCACCGAGTCGCTCCTGTCCTCCACCCTCCCTGGCCTCCTCACCGCCCGGTACTACCTCAGCCCCCAGCAGCTCAGAGAGCATCACGGTCCCGTCATGATCTACCAGCCTAAAGACTTCCTGAAGGCCCAGACCCAGAGAGAGACCAGCCTCACCAACACCATGGGCGGGTACAGGGAGAGCTTCAGCAGTATCCTAGCTTTGGGCTGTACTGAAGTCTATAGTCAGGGTCGTCTGTGTGCAGATGTCCACATCTCAGAGGTCAGCCTGCTGGCCAGGAGGAAGTTGTGTCGTCTGTTAGACCCTCCTGATGCGCTGGGGAAGGACTGGTGTCTGCTGGCTATGAACCTGGGTCTCACCTACCTGGTGGCCAAACACAGCTCCAGCCCCAACGGCACCCCAACCAATGGGGGCCCTGCCCCGGACAATGACCCCGCCCTCCTGGCCAGCCCCACGGCAGCGCTGCTCCTGGATTGGTCAGTCCGTCCAGACAGCACGGTGGGGTTGTTGATGTGGAAGCTGCGTGAGCTGGGGAGGCGCGACGCTGCTGACTTCCTGTTAAAGACCTCGCCTGTCTTCAGGGTCAACATAGAGGGTGTGGCTAGGGGAGGGGGCAGAGCCTGTAACGGAGGCACCTCCTACAACTCCATCAGCTCGGTCATCTCCCGGTGAGACGGGTGTAATCACTGGGAAACCAAGCGGGTAGAGAAACACAGGGACTTACCTGAATTGGGTTTTCTTTTTCCCGTTGCAAAACATTTTGCTTCAGTGTGCACTATTGAATACACACCATGTCCTGGATCAGAACAGCTTCCGCTCATCCTGATCTGGCCCACCAGAGGAGAAGACTAGAAACTGATCCTAGATCAGAGTCCTGACTGGGGAAACTAACTGTGTCCTGTCCCCAGAGTGAGGCTGGACTAACTAGGGCTGACGAACCAACCGACACCAAGTGCAATCTAATCTTTCCCGGGGGTTTAGTGTTAGTTCTCTCCTGTTAACCCCCTAGGTCACTGATGCTCTGTGAGACTGATGCTCTGTGCACATCCAGTGTCCATATAGCTCCCCTCCTCTCTTCTCCTACTCTCCTCTCTCTTCTCCTACTCTCCTCTCTCCTCCTCCTACACTTCTCTTTCCTTCTCCTACTCTCCTCTCTCTTCTCCTACTCTCCTCTCTCTTCTCCTACTCTCCTCTCTCCTCCTCCTACACTTCTCTTTCCTTCTCCTACTGTCCTCTCTCCTCCTCTCTCATCCTGTCCTCTCCTCTCTCATCCTGTTCTCTCACCTCCTCTCCTCCTCTCTCATCCTGTCCTCTCCTCTCTCATCCTGTTCTCTCACCTCCTCTCCTCCTCTCTCGTCCTGTCCTCTCCTCTCTCATCCTGTTCTCTCACCTCCTATCCTCCTCCACTCCTCACCATCCCTCTATATGAATGTTGAAATTAACTGGCTGTCCTGAGCTCCAAAGAGGATCCCAAATGGAACCCTACTGAAGTGGCACTAAACTTCAATAGCTACTATTTCTGCCCTGCTGCCCTGCTTGTCAGTACCTCTCAACTCCAACACAGCACTAGAAGTACAGTAAGGGGTTTTCTTTATTTTGACTGTTTTCTACATTGTAGAATAATAGTGAAGACATCAACACTGTGAAATAACATGGAATCATGTAGAAAACTAAAAAGTCTTTAACAAATCAAAATATATTTTAGATTCATCAAAGTAGCCACTCTTTGCCTTGATGACAGCTTTAGACACTCTTGACATTCTCTCAACCAGCTTCATGAGGTAGTCACCTGGAATGCATTTCAATTAACAGGTGTGCCTTGTTAAAAGTAAAAATGTGTGGATTTTTTTTATCCTTTCCTTACTGCATTTGAGCCAATCAGTTATGTTGTGACATACAGAAGATAGCCCTATTTGGTGAAAGACCAAGTCCATATTATGGCAAGAACAGCTCAAATATGAAAAGAGAAACAACAGTCCATCATTACTTTAAGACATGAAGGTCAGTCAATCTGGAACATTTCAAGAACTTTGAAAGTTTCTTCAAGTGCAGTCGCAAAAACCCTCAAGCGCTAAGATGAAACTGGCTCTCATGAGGACCGCCACAGGAAAGGAAGACCCAGAGTTACCTCTGCTGCAGAGGATAAGTTCATTAGGGTTAACTGCACCTCAGATTGCAGCCCAAATAAATGCTTCACAGAGTTCAAGTAACAGACACATCTCAACATCAACTGATCAGAGGAGACTTTGTGAATCAGGCCTTCATGGTTGAATTGCTGCAAAGAAACCACTACCAAAGGACACCAATAAGAAGAGGAGACTTGCTTGGGCCAAGAAACACGAGTAATGGACATTAGACTGGTGGAAATCTGTCCTTTGGTCTGATGAGTCTAAATTTGACCACAGAGTGAAGGAAAAGCAGCCAACAAGTGCTCAGCATATGTGGGAACTCCTTCAAGACTGTTGGAAAAGCATTCCAGGTGAAGCTGGTTGAGAGAATGCCAAGAGTGTACAAAGCTGTCATTAAGGCAAAGGGTGGCTACTTTGAAGAATCTGAAATGTAAACTATATGTTGATTTGTTTAACACTTTTTTGGTTACTACATGATTCCATATGTGTTATTTCATAGTTTTGATGTATTCACTATTATTCTACAATGTAGAAAATAGTAAAAATAAAGAAAAACCCTTGAATGAGTAGGTGTGTCCAAACATTTGACTGGTACTGTACATGTCAGCACATGCCCCTCAATGCAACACAACTGGTGTTCATGAAGGAAAATAAATAAATCCACCTCAGCAATGGAGGATTTGATATCAATCTGGGCTCATTTTATATACTGAGATTACAGTTTGATAACAGATGACGTCTCTGACCATCTCTTTCTGACATGATTACAGTTTGATAACAGATGAAGTCTCTGTCCATCTCTTTCTGACATGATAACAGGAGTTCAATGCTTGACTAGTTCCAACGACAGTGAGATCTTTCTGACCTTCTACCTCTCCTAAAAAGCACAACGGTCCAACAACCCTGTCTAGGGGGCTCTTCTAGTCCTGGGGTCTTCCCTACATAGTGCACCACAGAGCTCTGGTCAAAAGGGTTTCCTTTGGGATGGAACCCTGAACAGTCCATTGACCCTGGGTTAGTAACAGAGATACAGCACAGCAGTTGGGGACTACCAATGTGTTGAGAGATCCACAACCTAGTGGAACATCTGACTCTTAGGGCTGGTTTCCCGGTCACAGATTAAGCCTGGAGCAAATAAACACTTTGAATTAGTCCAGCAGGACTAGTCTTAATCTTAGTCTGGGAAACCAAATTCATACTGTTGCCTGAGCTAGTGGCTTAAGATCAGCAGGCTAACACAGTGTTGTGAAGAGAACTGTGTTTTAAACCCAGACAGAGACCTAGCTACCATGACAGGACCTTCCTAGCAGAAACAACATGTCCATTACTATGATGTGAATACCCAGAGGCCTTCACTTCACAGTCTACTCTGTCTGTTACCCTCCCAGCCCCCAGGTCTGTAGGGTTAGACTACAGTCAGTCCATTGTCTAACTCTTCTCCACAGTGTTGGACTCAGCTGGATGAACCATCCATATTATGTTGTGAAAGGGAACATGTTACACGGTGGAAGACGGAACACAGTGTTAGTAGTGGTGTCAGAGACAACATGTTGCTTCTCACCTGAACATACGTATCTTCTCCTGAAGAGCAACAGAGATTCCCAACAGAGGGTTTTTTTGTGGGTTTATTTTAGCGCACGCACCACACAGACACACACAGTAACTCTCAACTCTCCTACTGTTGCCTTGCTGAGCTGAAGAGCTGTGTCTGTCTGTGTCTGTGAAAGGGAAGTTACTAGTAGTGTATCACTGAGCTTTTAAAGTCTTCTAATGAACATTGAAATGTTTTTTGTTGTTTCTTGATTCTGATGGTAAGTGGCTTTCTTTGTTTCCTTGGATTTGACGCAGACCCAAAATTGCGTCCCAATTGGCACCCTATTCCCTATATAGTGCACTACTTTAGACCAGAGCCCTATTCCCTATATAGTGCACTACTTTAGACCAGGGCCCTATTCCCTATATAGTGCACTACTTTAGACCAGGGCCCTATTCCCTATATAGTGCACTACTTTAGACCAGAGCCCTATTCCCTATATAGTGCACTACTTTAGACCAGAGCCCTATTCCCTATATAGTGCACTACTTTAGACCAGAGCCCTATTCCCTATATAGTGCACTGCTTTAGACCAGGGCCCTATTCCCTATATAGTGCACTACTTTAGACCAGAGCCCTATTCCCTATATAGTGCACTACTTTAGACCAGAGCCCTATTCCCTATATAGTGCACTACTTTAGACCAGAGCCCTATTCCCTATATAGTGCACTACTTTAGACCAGAGCCCTATTCCCTATATAGTGCACTACTTTTGACCGGGGCCCGATATGGTTAGCACCATGTAGGGAATACAGTGCCATTTGTTGAGCACCCTCCGTATCGGTCTGTCTGAGCGCATGGAGACCAGGTGTATTTAAGACTTTGTACAGACACAACAGAAAGACGTCTCTCTCTCTCTCTTTCCTTGCTCAATAGCCTTGTTTGTATTTCTGATGAGATTGTTCCCATAGACTGGGATGATACCATGTCCTGAACCTGAACTAGTGTAGTAGTTACATTTGATAATAAATTGTTTACCTGAGAACATTGTGTACTGTGATTTATTAAATGCATAGCAATATTTCCCTCCCTCCCTTCTCTATAAATCTCCAGCTCCTGTTTATAGGTCAGATGTTCGTGACTGAAATCTTCCTGGTAATATTTTCCTCACCCATCAGATAAACAGCATGTTATTTTGATGTGAGAATGACCTGAACAGGCTTGAATTGTGTTTGTGTTGATGGTCAATCAGTGTTGTGATCATGTGTTCTGTTGAAAGTTAGTGGCAGATTAAGAAGAACCACTCTCTCACAATGATAGGTAAACACTAAGCACCACTGAGTGCCTCCACTGAACATTTTCCAGGGTAAACACTGTACAGACAAATAATTACCACAGTTATGTAATGACTGATTACCACAACATCTTTCTGAGGGATCTCATCTATGGTCTGCTGTCATACCAGATCAATATAGTTCAATGTGTTGACTTCACTGTGTTTAGTAAGAAGAGTGTAATATATTCAGATTCCTGAGCTGTTGTCAGACTGGCTATGGAAAACTGTTAGATGTGGTGATGTGAGGAACAACAGGTGGCGTTAGATGTGGTGATGTGAGGAACAACAGGTGGTGGTAGATGTGGTGAAGTGAGGAACAACAGGTGGTGGTAGATGTGGTGATGTGAGGAACAACAGGTGGTGGTAGATGTGGTGATGTGAGGAACAACAGGTGGTGGTAGATGTGGTGATGTGAGGAACAACAGGTGGTGTTAGATGTGGTGATGTGAGGAACAACAGGTGGTGGTAGATGTGGTGATGTGAGGGTACACTTTACATTAAGGTTCCATTTGTAAAACATTTATAACACTCTATAATCTCCTCAAACGTTTATAACAGCATATAATCTCCTCAAACGTTTAAAATAGCATATAATCTCAAATGTTTAACACTATTTAATCTCCTCAAATGTTTAACACTATTTAATCTCCTCAAATGTTTAACACTATTTAATCTCCTCAAACTGTTATAACACTATATAATCTCCTCAAGCATAATAGCATATAATCTCCTCAAATGTTTATAATATTGATGAAATCCGAGCACGGGTAGCATTCCAGAGAGACATCAGGGATTGCAACGTGCTCTGCTTCACGGAAACATGGCTAACTCAAGAGACGCTAACGGAGTCGGTGCAGCCAGCTGGTTTCTTCATGCATCGCGCCGACAGAAACAAACATCTTTCTGGTAAGAAGAGGGGCGGGGGGGTATGCCTTATGATTAACGAGACGTGGTGTGATCATCATAACAACACACAGGAACTCAAGTCATTCTGTTCACCTGATCTAGAACTCCTCACAATAAAATGTCGACCGCATTATCTACCAAGGGAATTCTCTTCAATCATAATCACAGCCGTATATATTCCCCCCCAAGCAGACACATCGATGGCCCTGAACGAACTTTATCTGACTCTTTGTAAACTGGAAACCACACACCCTGAGGCTGCATTCATCGTAGCTGGGGATTTTAACAAGGCTAATCTAAAAACAAAACTCCCTAAATTCTATCAGCATATCGATTGTGCTACCAGGGCTGGAAAAACCCTAGATCATTGTTATACTAATTTCCGCGACGCATATAAGGCCCTCCCCCGCCCCCCTTTCGGAAAAGCTGACCACGACTCCATTTTGTTGATTCCAGCCTACAAACAGAAACTAAAACAACAAGCTCCCGCGCTCAGGTCTGTTCAACGCTGGTCCGACCAATCTGATTCCACGCTTCAAGACTGCTTCGATCACGCGGATTGGAATATGTTCCGCATTGCGTCCAACAACAATATTGACGAATATGCTGATTCGGTGAGCGAGTTCATTAGGAAGTGCATTGACGATGTCGTACCCACAGCAACGATTAAAACATTCCCAAACCAGAAACCGTGGATTGACGGCAGCATTCGCGTGAAACTGAAAGCGCGAACCACTGCTTTTAACCAGGGCAAGGTGACCGGAAGCATGACCGAATACAAACAGTGTAGCTATTCTCTCCGCAAGGCAATCAAACAGGCTAAGTCCCAGTACAGAGACAAAATCGAGTCGCAATTCAACAGCTCAGACACAAGAGGTATGTGGCAGGGTCTACAGTCAATCACGGATTACAAAAAGAAAACCAGCCCCGTCGCGGACCAGGATGTCTTGCTCCCAGACAGGCTAAACAACTTTTTTGCCCGCTTTGAGGACAATACAGTGCCACTGACACGGCCCCCTACCAAAACCTGCGGGCTCTCCTTCACTGCAGCCGAGGTGAGTAAAACATTTAAACGTGTTAACCCTCGCAAGGCTGCAGGCCCAGACGGCATTCCCAGCCGCGTCCTCAGAGCATGCGCAGACCAGCTGGCTGGTGTGTTTACGGACATATTCAATCAATCCTTATCCCAGTCTGCTGTTCCCACATGCTTCAAGAGGGCCACCTTTGTTCCTGTTCCCAAGAAAGCTAAGGTAACTGAGCTAAACGACTACCGCCCCGTAGCACTCACTTCCGTCATCATGAAGTGCTTTGAGAGACTAGTCAAGGACCATATCACCTCCACCCTACCGGACACCCTGTAGGGGTGTCCAATTTGCTTACCGACCCAATTTGCTTACCGACCCAATAGGTCCACCCAAAAAAGGCCATGGTGGCGAGGTAAATACAATATAGCAAGTAAAACACTGGAATGGTAGATTTGCAGTGGAAGTAGAAATAGCAAAGTAGAAATAGAAATAATGGAGTGCAAAGGAGCAAAATAAATAAATAAATACAGTAGGGGAAGAGGTAGTTGTTTGGGCTAAATTATAGATGGACTATGTACAGGTGCAGTAATCTGTGAGCTGCTCTGACAGGCAGGCAGTGTTTCTCAGCCAGTTGAAATCATGAATCAGCTGGGGTAACAATTTAACTTTACGTCCGTCCCCTCGCCCCGGGCGCGAACCAGGGACCCTCTGCACACATCAACAACAGTCACCCACGAAGCGTCGTTGCCGATCGCTCCACAAAGGCCACGGCCCTTGCAAGGGGAACCACTACTTCAAGTCTCAGAGCAAGTGACGTCACCGACTGAAAGGCTGCTAGCGTGCACCACCGCTACCTAGCTAGCCATTTCACATCGGTTACACTGGCATCATTTTTATGGATAAATACAAAGAAATATCAATTGAAAAAAGGTAAAACGAAACAAAGTGCAGCTAGTTTGCGGTCTTTCCAGCTTCGGTTTGAAGTGATTGTGTTAGCTGTGTTGTTGGCTAGCTGTGTTGTTGCCTAGCTCCTCTGAACAACAGTGTCCTGATGAGAGAGCACATGTTCTATGCCAGGTGAAATCGTGCCTCATTAGCACATTGTTATGGAAGTATCCAAATAAATGTCACTAGAAAACAGCTTAAACAAATGCAAATGTGGCTAATTTGTTGTTATTCTGTCTGCACTCTTTGACGTGACTGTAAGTTAGCTGTAGTTGGCTAGCTAGCAAACAAGGGTTAAGAACGTTGCCAGCCAGTATGGCAATGGAACATTTAGAATGAACGACTGGGTCGCGCCCATAGATACAGAACAAAAAGACTGAACGACTGGGTCGCGTCTCTGGCAACCGAACCGATAGAACGAACGACTAGCCACCCAAAAGATGAAGTGTGTTTATTTTTTTACCTATATTTAAACTAGGCAAGTCAGTTGAGAACAAATTCTTATTTTCAATGACGGCCTAGGAACAGTGGGTTAACAGAACGACAGATTTTTACCTTGTCAGCTCGGGGATTCGATCTTGCAACCTTTCAGTTTCTAGTCCAACGCTCTAACCACTAGGTTACCTGCCGCCCCCATATAACGGATGACTGCAGGGTGCAAACTCAATCAAGGTGGAAATTCAACCTGAGATGTATAGCGCCCAAATGCACTCCTGGTTGAGCTGGTTGAGAGAATGCCAAGTGTGCAAAGCTGTCATCAAGGCAAAGGGCGGCTACTTTGAAGAATCTAAAATATATTTTGATTTTGATTTGTTTAACACTTTTTTTGGTTACTACATGATTCCATGTGTGTTATTTCATAGTTTTGATGTCTTCACTATTATTCTACAATGTAGAAAATAGTAAAAATAAAGAAAAACCCTTGAATGAGTAGGTGTGTCCAAACTGACTGGTACTGTATGTGTATATGTACATATGTATGTATATTATTGTACTGCTCTAGGGATATAATTATTGTTTGGATAACCTTATTTACTATTATCTATTGATTTTTACCTTTAATGCAGAGAACACCGGAAGAAGAATGATCATTTATTTACCACAGTTAATTATTGTAATGTTTGTGTCAATTAATCCCATAAGGAATGGGTTGCCAATTGGCAAAACAACATATCCATAACAACAGGTAATGCTTCTCCCTGGGGTCAACACAACGTATCCATAACAACAGGTAATGCGTCTCTCTGGGGTCAACACAACGTATCCATAACAACAGGTAATGCGTCTCTCTGGGGTCAACACAACGTATCCATAACAACAGGTAATGCTTCTCCCTGGGGTCAACACAACGTATCCATAACAACATATTCATAACGAGAGGTAAACAGACAGCTGTAGGTGTCAGTCAGGTCCAACATTCACTTGGACTCTTCTGTTTAAATAACGAATTCATCAATGATCCACTAGTGTATACCATTTGAGCTAGTGTATACCATTTGAGCTAGTGTATACCATTTGAGCTAGTGTATACCATTTGATCTAGTGTATACCATTTGAGCTAGTGTATACCATTTGAGCTAGTGTATACCATTTGAGCTAGTGTATACCATTTGAGCTAGTGTATACCATTTGAGCTAGTGTATACCATTTGAGCTAGTGTATACCATTTGAGCTAGTGTATACCATTTGAGCTAGTGTATACCATTTGAGCTAGTGTATACCATTTGAGCTAGTGTATAGTGTATACCAGGAGGAAATTCTCTAACCCTAACCCACAAGGATAGTAAACAGTGTGTGGCTGTTACAGAGAAGGTCTGAATTCCTACAGCATGCATGAACCCCAGGGTTACATCTGTGAGGACAGAGGGGGTATCGAGTGACAGCAAACCGTTTGTGACAGACAGCCGGGCGTGTGTCTGCTCTTTCTAACACAGAAGTTAAACACAGACCACTTCCTTATCACGCAAGACAAGTGTGCAACATTACACTGTTGTTGCTCAAACACAGAGAGGTGTTTTTCTGTAGAATAGGCCTATGTCAGTTTAATATTCTGTCATTATACCAGTGTTGGCTATTGGATGCAAGCAAAACAACACATTTTGGGGGGGAGGTGTTTTCCTGACACAGATTAGGCCTAGTCATGGACTTAAAAACAAGCTTAATGGAGAATCTCAATTGAAAATGATTTCTTCCAGGACTTTATCTATGTCCAGGAAACCGTACCCTAGCATCACAGGGTTGCTGTTCCCAGCGTTAGTGTTAACCCTGGACGAGTCCTAAGATACGTCCATGCGTGTCTGTTCCCAGCGTTAGGGTTAACCCTGGACGAGTCCTAAGATACGTCCATGCGTGTCTGTTCCCAGCGTTAGGGTTAACCCTGGACGAGTCCTAAGATACGTCCATGCGTGTCTGTTCCCAGCGTTAGGGTTAACCCTGGACGAGTCCTAAGATACGTCCATGCGTGTCTGTTCCCAGCGTTAGGGTTAACCCTGGACGAGTCCTAAGATACGTCCATGCGTGTCTGTTCCCAGGGATAGGGTTAACCCTGGACGAGTCCTAAGATACGTCCATGTGTGTCTGTTCCCAGCGTTAGGGTTAACCCTGGACGAGTCCTAAGATACGTCCATGTGTGTCTGTTCCCAGCGTTAGGGTTAACCCTGGACAAGTCCTAAGATGTGTCTGTTCCCAGCGTTAGGGTTAACCCTGGACGAGTCCTAAGATACGTCCATGCGTGTCTGTTCCCAGCGTTAGGGTTAACCCTGGACGAGTCCTAAGATACGTCCATGTGTGTCTGTTCCCAGCGTTAGGGTTAACCCTGGATGAGTCCTAAGATAGGTCCATGTGTGTCTGTTCCCAGCGTTAGGGTTAACCCTGGATGAGTCCTAAGATACGTCCATGTGTGTCTGTTCCCAGCGTTAGTGTTAACCCTGGACGAGTCCTAAGATACGTCCATGTGTGTCTGTTCCCAGCGTTAGGGTTAACTTTTACTTGGTACTCATCCCGGATCCGGGAGCACCCCCCACAGTAAAAAAGCTGACTAGCATAGCCTAGCATAGCGTCACAAGTAAATACTAGCATCTAAATATCATTAAATCACAAGTCCAAGACACCAGATGAAAGCTACAGATCTTGTGAATCCAGCCATCATTTCTGATTTTTAAAATGTTTTACAGGGAAGACACAATATGTAAATCTATTAGCTAACCACGATAGCAAAAGAAACAACTTTTTTTTACATTTACATTTACATTTAAGTCATTTAGCAGACGCTCTTATCCAGAGCGACTTACAAATTGGTGCATTCACCTTATGATATCCAGTGGAACAACCACTTTACAATAGTGCATCTAACTCTTTTAAGGGGGGGGGAGGGTTAGAAGGATTACTTTATCCTATCCTAGGTATTCCTTAAAGAGGTGGGGTTTCAGGTGTCTCCGGAAGGTGGTGATTGACTCCGCTGACCTGGCGTCGTGAGGGAGTTTGTTCCACCATTGGGGTGCCAGAGCAGCGAACAGTTTTGACTGGGCTGAGCGGGAACTGTACTTCCTCAGAGGTAGGGAGGCGAGCAGGCCAGAGGTGGATGAACGCAGTGCCCTTGTCTTCTTCTTTTTCTCCACCATTTTTTTCCTGCATGGGCAGCTATCACAATTTCGACTAAATAAAGATATATATATAGCCACTAACCAAGAAACAACTTCATAAGATGACAGTCTGATAACATATTTATGGTATAGCATATGTTTTTTTAGAAAAATTTGAATTTTTCAGGTATAAATCACAGTTTACCATTGCAGCCACTATCACAAAACTCACCCAAAGCGACTAGAATAACTACAGAGAGCAACGTGTATTACCTAATTACTCATCTTAAAACATTTCTGAAAAATACACAGCGTACAGCAAATGAAAGCCCAACATCTTGTGAATCCAGACAATATTTCAGATTTTCTAAGTGTTTTACAGCGAAAACACAATATATCGTTATATTAGCATACCACATGAGCTAACATCACCCCAGCATTGATTCAAGGCAAAAGGGGCGATAACGTTATCACCACCAAAATATATTAATTTTTTCACTAACCTTCTCAGAATTCTTCAGATGACAGTCCTGTAACATCATATTACACAATGCATATAGAGTTTGTTCGAAAATGTGCATATTTAGCATCACAAATCGTGGTTATGCTATGTAATCAGTCAAAACATGGCATGCATTCTGGCCGGCGCCATCTTGGAAGGGCACCTAAGTTTAAGATTATTTATCGATTAGATTGACAAAAAAAATACAGGTTGGACAGCTAATGAAAGATGCATTGGTTATTAATGCAACCGCTGATTTAGATTTTTTAAATTAACGTTACTAGACATACAGTGTGCGTTGCAGCCAGACTAGTGCCGCAATAATGGCCGAAAAATGCGTTTACATTTTTCCACATAAATACGGAATAAAATCATAAATAGCTCTTACTTTTGGACGAGCTTCCATTAGAATCTTGGGCAAGGTGTCCTTTTGTCCAAAAGAATCGTTGCTTTGTTGTAAAACGTCCACTTCAACTTCGGAACTAGCAGCTAACAGTAGCTACGTGGCACACACATGTCCAAATCCTCAAACGCAATACTACGAAAATTCCGAAAATAGCAATATACTCGCATAAACTGATATAAATCGGTTTCAAATAACTTCGTTATGATGTTTCTAACACCTATACCGAATTAAATTACAGACGGACATATCTAAGGCCGATAACTGAGCGTTTCAAAATGCTATCCTGAGGTCTTGCGTTGCGTAATGGCGGAAGTCGAAAAGAGAGCGCACCTCGTTCCTTGCCCTTTTATAAGCTCTGAGAAATACGTAGAAACACCATTCCACTTCTCATTGGTTACTGACATCCAGGGGAAGGCGGGTGCAGTTCATTTCGATCCATAGGGCACACACAGAGCTTTAAACTGATCCGAGATCAGAGCCTAGTTCCCAGCGTTAGTGTTAACCCTGGACGAGTCCTAAGATACGTCCATGCCAGAAGGATGCACATGTAAAGCATGCTGCTACTGGAGTATAGACACACCGACCTGTTACCTACACCAACATAGCAACCCTTCATTGATCCGGAAAGCTCCACACAGTTAACCTGCCTTTAACAGGGCCAGGGACTGTAATGTCATCCAGATATGACACATTAAATCATGATGCTTTGACTGTAGGGTCTGTTTGATGACTGTTGGTCTTAAATACTTCTCTGAGATTTTCTCTTTTCAACTTCCAAAATATGGGTGGGTAGATATTCACCCAGAATTGTTATTTCAGTACATTTTACGGTTCGAAAACTTCGACATGCATGTCATCATGCAATTCTGTCAAATCAAATTTGACTGAAGGGGTTGAGAGCGAAGCAGACTCACTGTGTCTGGGGGAACAGTGAATGACTCACTGTGTCTGGGGGAACAGCGGTTGACTCACTGTGTCTGGGGGAACAGCGGTTGACTCACTGTGTCTGGGGGAACAGCGGTTGACTCACTGTGTCTCGGGGAACAGCGGTTGACTCACTGTGTCTCGGGGAACAGCGGTTGACTCACTGTGTCTGGGGGAACAGCGGTTGGCTCACTGTGTCTGGGGGAACAGCGGTTGACTCACTGTGTCTGGGGGAACAGCGGTTGATCTTCTTCCTGTACGGACGATTCACCTGGGACATTCACAAATGGGTCGCGGATCCATTCCTTCTCCTTCGTGGTTCTTTGGCGGATTTGGAAGTAACGCTCAAACTCCGTTGACAGTGAAGCGATGATCGAGCACCAGTTGGGATAAAGACAGCCCAGTCTCAGTTTCTCCCATAATCCCTGCTAATGTTTGGAACATTTCAAATGTGCCCCTGTCCACTCGCCATCCCCACAGTTCCAGTTTGGCTTTGAATGCAGCCACTTTATCTGCCAACTTAAAGACAGCTGTCATTCTCCCCTGAAGTGACAGATTGAGTTCGTTGAGCAGGTTTAATAAAACAGGTAAGCGACCCGTTCCTCATCTTTGAAATGTGTTGCCAGTGGTGACTTTTTTTCTGAAAGAAATTTCTGCAGCGGCTCTCGTAACTCAAACACTCTGGCAAGCGATCTCCCCCTGGATAGTCATCTGACTTCTGTGTATAAGAGAAGAGGAAAGAAAGAAAGAAAAGGCATTTGTGCTGTGCGTCCATTTCCTCACGAAGCTGCCCAAACAGATGCGCGTTAAGGGCGTGTGCTTTGATGTGATTGATAGCTTTAATAACATAATTTAATACCACGGTAAATTCAGGTGACATTTTTCGGCTAGCCAGCATTTCTCTGTGAATGACACAGTGCGTAGACTCACATTCAGGCGCAACCTCTTTAACCCGGGTAGTGAAACCAGACAGCCGTCCAGTCATGGCAGCAGCCCCGTCCGTGCACACGCCAACACAGAATGACCAATCCAATTTTCCTGACATGTAATCATCCAAAGACTTGAGTAGTTCTGCGGCCGTTGTGTTGGTCGCCAGGGACAACGCACACAACATACCCTCACGCACATCATCCTGAAATATATATCGTACATCAACAAGCAGTATTGCCTTGTCGACGTCGGTAGATTCATCAACCTGGATTGCCACGGTGACACATTAAGCCTCTCTAATAATTGTGCCTCAACGTCCTCCGCTCTTTCATCAATTCGCCTGGTGACGGTGGTAGCAGAACGAGGAACCTGTGCTATCTTTTTAGCCGCAGCCTCTCCTAAGAGTTCACGTCTAAATGTCCTTAGCAGCAGGTAGAATCAACTCCTCGCCAATAGTGAAAGGCTTCTTGGCCTTAGCAATACGGCTAGCATGACGCTCTCAGTGCAGCCACGTTTGTTGATGCGGTGGCTTTCAAGACTTGCGTCTGTCCTTCTTGTTCACGTTTTTCTTTTCTCAAAGAATTCAACAGGTTTGTCTTTAAGTGCAGGGTGCTTGGATTCGATGTGCCGAAGCAGTTTTGAGGGCTTCATTGACTCGTTAGATAGCCTATCTCCACATACTACGCACAGGGGGCTTGGAGCATGCGAGTCGCCTGTCGCAATACAGCCATATTTTAGATAGGACTCATCATATTTTCTATTGAATGAGGTTTTCTTTTTTTTTCAGTCTCGGGCTCTGCTGTCTCTGCATGGTCGACATCGTCGTTGGGTCTTTTATCCAAAATTAAATCTAGAATCGGCTTCCTATATTGCAACAAAGCATCCTTCACTCATGCTGCCAAACATACCCTCGTAAAACTGACCATCCTACCGATCCTCGACTTCGGTGATGTCATCTATAAAATAGCCTCCAACACCCTACTCAACAAACTGGATGCAGTCTATCACAGTGCCATCCGTTTTGTCACCAAAGCCCCATATACTACCCACCACTGCGACCTGTATGCTCTCGTTGGCTGGCCCTCGCTTCATACTCGTCGCCAAACCCACTGGCTACAGGTTATCTACAAGTCTCTGCTAGGTAAAACCCTGCCTTATCTCAGCTCACAGGTCACCATAGCAGCACCCACCCGTAGCACGCGCTCCAGCAGGTATATCTCACTGGTCACCCCCAAAGCCAATTCCTCCTTTGGTCATCTTTCCTTCCAGTTCTCTGCTGCCAATGACTGGAACAAACTGCAAATATCACTGAAGCTGGAGACTCATATCTCCCTCACTAGCTTTAAGCACCAGCTGTCAGAGAAGCTCACAGATCACTGCACCTGTACATAGCCCATTTGTAAACAGCCCATCCAACTACCTCATCCCCATAATGTATTTATTTATTTATCTTGCTCCTTTGCACCCCAGTATCTCTACTTGCACATTCATCTTCTGCACATCTACCATTCCAGTGTTTAATTGCTATATTGTAATTACTTCGCCACCATGGCCTATTTTATTGCCTTAACTCCCTTATCTTACCTCATTTGCACTCACTGTATATAGACTTTTTGTTTCCTTTTGTTCTACTGTATTATTGATTGTATGTTTTGTTTATTCCATGTGTGTCGAATTGCTATGCTTTATCTTCGCCAGGTTGCAGTTGTAAATGAGAACTTGTCCTCAACTGGCCTACCTGTTTAAATAAAAAATAAAAAAATAACAAAAATCTCCCTTACCCCTTCCGAAGAAGCTCTCCAGCGACGTTTGTTTTTATTCACGTCAGCTAACGTAGCTAGCTAGTACAAAGTTGCCCGGGCAACACATTTCCCTCAGACCGTGATGAACTCGATTCGCGCTAATTACTCGACAATTACGCTAGAAAAGGACCAACAGACTCAGTTCAATGTAATTACTACACAAATAGCCTATAATTGTATATAATTATTATTTTAAATGAGTTATTTATCCTTTCTGTGCGGCACGGTAGCGAATGTGCCGTGCCCCGATACCGCTGCTCTAGTGTACAATCTGTCCTCATCTGAGGCATCATGGAAACTATTGGTCTCTGAGTTTTTTGGACCTAAAGATGCCTGAAAAGGTGTTGTGAGAATCATTGGTTTGCAGAGAAAATATCTAGTTATCACGAGACACAGTGTTATGTTGTTAGACAATCGGTGTACTGTGGGCTGCCTATCAGTCTGGTTCATCTTTGCTGTTCATTTAAGAGCATCTGACTTCAGGGTTCATTAGCCAAACGTTGTAGATAGGAATGCCATGAAAAGAGATTACATGATATCCTCTATAGGTCAGAGAGCCGACATGATATCCTCTATAGGTCAGAGAGCTGACATGATATCCTCTATAGGTCAGAGAGCCGACATGATATCCTCTATAGGTCAGAGAGCTGACATGATATCCTCTATAGGTCAGAGAGCTGACATGATATCCTCTATAGGTCAGAGAGCCGACATGATATCCTCTATAGGTCAGCGAGCTGACATGATATCTCTGACCTATAGAGATGTTTGTTATACGTAAGCATATTTCTATCTGAACGTGCCCCTGGTGTTGTGTGTATATATGTGTGGTGAAATGACATTCTGTTTGGTACAGCACCACCAAGGTTTATTATTCACATGCTTCATCTTCCCAAACAATATCTGCGTCAAGGCACATATCTTATGTACTGCATAGAGGTAACATTAGGTCTGTCTGACATTTAGTAGTACTGATAAATATTCATGGTGATATTTCACACACTGGTTCCCAACATGTGGTCCAAGAAGGTACTGCAGGTTGTCTGCAAATTCCTTGAAAATGAAGGAAAATGGTCTCTTCCCCTTCAGGTCCTGCTCCAGGATGGGAAGTAGTTGGTGGCTATCTTGGTTTACTTATTCTTTGGTCTGGGTGGTGAGGCTTGAGGGTGTATCTTTGGTCTACAGTCTAGTGGTTGATGGAGTGTTGGTGTATCTTTGGTAAACAGCATGCTGATCCCGTTGAGTCTCATAAGTGATAGGGGAATGTGTGGATCTTTGGTCTCTTGGTTTACAATGGGTCTTTACATAGGGAGTGTGTACCTGTATGCTTGCCATCTCACTTGGGAGTGTGTGTTCCCTAGTTACCGGTGTTGGCCTGGTGTGTGTGGTCCCTAGTTACCATTGTTGGCCTGGTGTGTGTGGTCCCTAGTTACCATTGTTGGCCTGGTGTGTGCGGTCCCTAGTTGCCATTGTTGGCCTGGTGTGTGCGGTCCCTAGTTGCCATTGTTGGCCTGGTGTGTGCGGTCCCTAGTTGCCATTGTTGGCCTGGTGTGTGTGCGGTCCCTAGTTGCCATTGTTGGCCTGGTGTGTGTGTGGTCCCTAGTTACCATTGTTGGCCTGGTGTGTGTGTGGTCCCTAGTTACCATTGTTGGCCTGGTGTGTGTGTGGTCCCTAGTTACCATTGTTGGCCTGGTGTGTGTGTGGTCCCTAGTTACCATTGTTGGCCTGGTGTGTGTGTGGTCCCTAGTTACCATTGTTGGCCTGGTGTGTGTGTGGTCCCTAGTTACCATTGTTGGCCTGGTGTGTGTGTGGTCCCTAGTTACCATTGTTGGCCTGGTGTGTGTGTGGTCCCTAGTTACCATTGTTGGCCTGGTGTGTGTGTGGTCCCTAGTTACCATTGTTGGCCTGGTGTGTGTGTGGTCCCTAGTTACCATTGTTGGCCTGGTGTGTGTGTGGTCCCTAGTTACCATTGTTGGCCTGGTGTGTGTGTGGTCCCTAGTTACCATTGTTGGCCTGGTGTGTGTGTGGTCCCTAGTTACCATTGTTGGCCTGGTGTGTGTGTGGTCCCTAGTTACCATTGTTGGCCTGGTGTGTGTGTGGTCCCTAGTTACCATTGTTGGCCTGGTGTGTGTGTGGTCCCTAGTTACCATTGTTGGCCTGGTGTGTGTGTGGTCCCTAGTTACCATTGTTGGCCTGGTGTGTGTGTGGTCCCTAGTTACCATTGTTGGCCTGGTGTGTGTGTGGTCCCTAGTTACCATTGTTGGCCTGGTGTGTGTGTGGTCCCTAGTTACCATTGTTGGCCTGGTGTGTGTGGTCCCTAGTTACCATTGTTGGCCTGGTGTGTGTGGTCCCTAGTTACCATTGTTGGCCTGGTGTGTGTGGTCCCTAGTTACCATTGTTGGCCTGGTGTGTGGTCCCTAGTTACCATTGTTGGCCTGGTGTGTGCGGTCCCTAGTTACCATTGTTGGCCTGGTGTGTGCGGTCCCTAGTTACCATTGTTGGCCTGGTGTGTGCGGTCCCTAGTTGCCATTGTTGGCCTGATGTGTGCGGTCCCTAGTTGCCATTGTTGGCCTGATGTGTGCGGTCCCTAGTTGCCATTGTTGGCCTGGTGTGTGCGGTCCCTAGTTGCCATTGTTGGCCTGGTGTGTGCGGTCCCTAGTTGCCATTGTTGGCCTGGTGTGTGCGGTCCCTAGTTGCCATTGTTGGCCTGGTGTGTGCGGTCCCTAGTTGCCATTGTTGGCCTGGTGGGTGCGGTCCCTAGTTGCCATTGTTGGCCTGGTGTGTGAGGTCCCTAGTTGCCATTGTTGGCCTGGTGTGTGCGGTCCCTAGTTGCCATTGTTGGCCTGGTGTGTGCGGTCCCTAGTTGCCATTGTTGGCCTGGTGTGTGCGGTCCCTAGTTGCCATTGTTGGCCTGGTGTGTGCGGTCCCTAGTTGCCATTGTTGGCCTGGTGTGTGCGGTCCCTAGTTGCCATTGTTGGCCTGGTGTGTGCGGTCCCTAGTTGCCATTGTTGGCCTGGTGTGTGCGGTCCCTAGTTGCCATTGTTGGCCTGGTGTGTGCGGTCCCTAGTTGCCATTGTTGGCCTGGTGTGTGCGGTCCCTAGTTGCCATTGTTGGCCTGGTGTGTGCGGTCCCTAGTTGCCATTGTTGGCCTGGTGTGTGTGGTCCCTAGTTGCCATTGTTGGCCTGGTGTGTGTGGTCCCTAGTTGCCATTGTTGGCCTGGTGTGTGTGGTCCCTAGTTGCCATTGTTGGCATGGTGTTTTTGGTATATATCCAGGTACTCCTGGACGTCACTAGGTGACCCCAGCACCACGGGAACTCTCTGGTGGATGTTGATTGGCTGGATGTCCAGGACGTTCTGACTTCCTGTGGTTGCCATACCGCCCGCCTGCTCGATGATGAACGCCATGGGGTTGCACTCGTACAGCAGACGCAGCTACAACACAGAGAACACAGAATATTACAGAATATCTTCCCAATATTGAGTTACACCCCCTTTTTCCCCTCAGAAGAGCCTCAATTCGTCAAGGTGTCCAAAGCGTTCCAAAGGGATGCTGGTCCATGTTGGCAGCTCCGCCATACAGGTTGCAAAATAGTTGGGAGATTTTTGATGTACCGATTCCATGCCACATGGTTTATGAACTGATACACAAAAACACCAGATTCAAAATGTCGTTTTCCATTTGAAATGATTATACAAAAATCTTGCAACCAATAGAATGTTTTGTATATGATGGATACAACCATCCCAGCTCTGTAGATTTTGCTGCGAAGAGAATGATTAGTTCGCTTGTTTTGGTTCTGTCCTCATGTGGCTTGTTTTTGGTCACAGGTTCAGGAATGGCTGAAGAATTGAAACATTTACCTGGAGCCAACTCTCCAAATAGCACTGCTAGGTGATTTGAAAAGCCATAGTCAATCGATCAATAATACTCAGTGAAAATGTTCATCCTTAATTTACAATCTATGAGAATAGAAAGGTTCACAACTTTTGTGAAAGATCACAGTACAGCGGAAAAATATGGCAGCTAGAAATCAAACTGGATTGAGATAGATGGGAGGGGTTGAGGGGAGCTGAAGGATGGGACTGGATGGTGTTCAGAGATAGATGGGAGGGGTTGAGGGGAGCTGAAGGACGGGACGGTGTTCAGAGATAGATGGGAGGGGTTGAGGGGAGCTGAAGGATGGGACTGGATGGTGTTAGGAGATAGATGGGAGGGGTTGAGGGGAGCTGAAGGATGGGACTGGATGGTGTTAGGAGATAGATGGGAGGGGTTGAGGGGAGCTGAAGGATGGGACTGGATGGTGTTAGGAGATAGATGGGAGGGGTTGAGGGGAGCTGAAGGATGGGACTGGATGGTCTTCAGAGATAGATGGGAGGGGTTGAGGGGAGCTGAAGGATGGGACTGGATGGTGGTCAGAGATAGACGGGAGGGGTTGAGGGGAGCTGAAGGATGGGACTGGATGGTGTTAGGAGATAGATGGGAGGGGTTGAGGGGAGCTGAAGGATGGGACTGGATGGTGTTAGGAGATAGATGGGAGGGGTTGAGGGGAGCTGAAGGATGGGACTGGATGGTCTTCAGAGATAGATGGGAGGGGTTGAGGGGAGCTGAAGGATGGGACTGGATGGTGTTAGGAGATAGATGGGAGGGGTTGAGGGGAGCTGAAGGATGGGACTGGGTGGTGTTAGGAGATAGATGGGTGGGGTTGAGGGGAGCTGAAGGATGGGACTGGATGGTCTTCAGAGATAGATGGGAGGGGTTGAGGGGAGCTGAAGGATGGGACTGGATGGTGGTCAGAGATAGATGGGAGGGGTTGAGGGGAGCTGAAGGATGGGACTGGATGGTGTTAGGAGATTGATGGGAGCGGTTGAGGGGAGCTGAAGGACGGGACTGGATGGTGTTCAGAGATAGATGGGAGGGGTTGAGGGGAGCTGAAGGATGGGACTGGATGGTGGTCAGAGATAGATGGGAGGGGTTGAGGGGAGCTGAAGGACGGGACTGGATGGTGGTCAGAGATAGATGGGAGGGGTTGAGGGGAGCTGAAGGACGGGACTGGATGGTGGTCAGAGATAGATGGGAGGGGTTGAGGAGAGCTGAAGGATGGGACTGGATGGTGTTCAGAGATAGATGGGAGGGGTTGAGGGGAGCTGAAGGATGGGACTGGATGGTGTTCAGAGATAGATGGGAGGGGTTGAGGGGAGCTGAAGGATGAGACTGGATGGTGTTCAGAGATAGATGGGAGGGGTTGAGGGGAGCTGAAGGATGGGACTGGATGGTGTTCAGAGATAGATGGGAGGGGTTGAGGGGAGCTGAAGGATGGGACTGGATGGTGTTCAGAGATAGATGGGAGGGGTTGAGGGGAGCTGAAGGACGGGACGGTGTTCAGAGATAGATGGGAGGGGTTGAGGGGAGCTGAAGGATGGGACTGGATGGTGTTAGGAGATAGATGGGAGGGGTTGAGGGGAGCTGAAGGATGAGACTGGATGGTGTTCAGAGATAGATGGGAGGGGTTGAGGGGAGCTGAAGGATGGGACTGGATGGTGTTCAGAGATAGATGGGAGGGGTTGAGGGGAGCTGAAGGATGGGACTGGATGGTGTTCAGAGATAGATGGGAGGGGTTGAGGGGAGCTGAAGGACGGGACGGTGTTCAGAGATAGATGGGAGGGGTTGAGGGGAGCTGAAGGATGGGACTGGATGGTGTTAGGAGATAGATGGGAGGGGTTGAGGGGAGCTGAAGGATGGGACTGGATGGTGTTAGGAGATAGATGGGAGGGGTTGAGGGGAGCTGAAGGATGGGACTGGATGGTGTTAGGAGATAGATGGGAGGGGTTGAGGGGAGCTGAAGGATGGGACTGGATGGTCTTCAGAGATAGATGGGAGGGGTTGAGGGGAGCTGAAGGATGGGATTGGATGGTGGTCAGAGATAGATGGGAGGGGTTGAGGGGAGCTGAAGGATGGGACTGGATGGTGTTAGGAGATAGATGGGAGGGGTTGAGGGGAGCTGAAGGATGGGACTGGATGGTGTTAGGAGATAGATGGGAGGGGTTGAGGGGAGCTGAAGGATGGGACTGGATGGTGTTAGGAGATAGATGGGAGGGGTTGAGGGGAGCTGAAGGATGGGACTGGATGGTCTTCAGAGATAGATGGGAGGGGTTGAGGGGAGCTGAAGGATGGGACTGGATGGTGTTAGGAGATAGATGGGAGGGGTTGAGGGGAGCTGAAGGATGGGACTGGGTGGTGTTAGGAGATAGATGGGTGGGGTTGAGGGGAGCTGAAGGATGGGACTGGATGGTCTTCAGAGATAGATGGGAGGGGTTGAGGGGAGCTGAAGGATGGGACTGGATGGTGGTCAGAGATAGATGGGAGGGGTTGAGGGGAGCTGAAGGATGGGACTGGATGGTGTTAGGAGATTGATGGGAGGGGTTGAGGGGAGCTGAAGGACGGGACTGGATGGTGTTCAGAGATAGATGGGAGGGGTTGAGGGGAGCTGAAGGATGGGACTGGATGGTGTTCAGAGATAGATGGGAGGGGTTGAGGGGAGCTGAAGGACGGGACTGGATGGTGTTCAGAGATAGATGGGAGGGGTTGAGGGGAGCTGAAGGATGGGACTGGATGGTGTTCAGAGATAGATGGGAGGGGTTGAGGGGAGCTGAAGGACGGGACTGGATGGTGTTCAGAGATAGATGGGAGGGGTTGAGGGGAGCTGAAGGATGGGACTGGATGGTGTTAGGAGATAGATGGGAGGGGTTGAGGGGAGCTGAAGGATGGGACTGGATGGTGGTCAGAGATAGATGGGAGGGGTTGAGGGGAGCTGAAGGACGGGACTGGATGGTGGTCAGAGATAGATGGGAGGGGTTGAGGGGAGCTGAAGGACGGGACTGGATGGTGGTCAGAGATAGATGGGAGGGGTTGAGGAGAGCTGAAGGACGGGACTGGATGGTGTTCAGAGATAGATGGGAGGGGTTGAGGGGAGCTGAAGGATGGGACTGGATGGTGTTCAGAGATAGATGGGAGGGGTTGAGGGGAGCTGAAGGATGAGACTGGATGGTGTTCAGAGATAGATGGGAGGGGTTGAGGGGAGCTGAAGGATGGGACTGGATGGTGTTCAGAGATAGATGGGAGGGGTTGAGGGGAGCTGAAGGATGGGACTGGATGGTGTTCAGAGATAGATGGGAGGGGTTGAGGGGAGCTGAAGGACGGGACGGTGTTCAGAGATAGATGGGAGGGGTTGAGGGGAGCTGAAGGATGGGACTGGATGGTGTTAGGAGATAGATGGGAGGGGTTGAGGGGAGCTGAAGGATGGGACTGGATGGTGTTAGGAGATAGATGGGAGGGGTTGAGGGGAGCTGAAGGATGGGACTGGATGGTGTTAGGAGATAGATGGGAGGGGTTGAGGGGAGCTGAAGGATGGGACTGGATGGTCTTCAGAGATAGATGGGAGGGGTTGAGGGGAGCTGAAGGATGGGACTGGATGGTGGTCAGAGATAGATGGGAGGGGTTGAGGGGAGCTGAAGGATGGGACTGGATGGTGTTAGGAGATAGATGGGAGGGGTTGAGGGGAGCTGAAGGATGGGACTGGATGGTGTTAGGAGATAGATGGGAGGGGTTGAGGGGAGCTGAAGGATGGGACTGGATGGTCTTCAGAGATAGATGGGAGGGGTTGAGGGGAGCTGAAGGATGGGACTGGATGGTGTTAGGAGATAGATGGGAGGGGTTGAGGGGAGCTGAAGGATGGGACTGGGTGGTGTTAGGAGATAGATGGGTGGGGTTGAGGGGAGCTGAAGGATGGGACTGGTTGGTCTTCAGAGATAGATGGGAGGGGTTGAGGGGAGCTGAAGGATGGGACTGGATGGTGGTCAGAGATAGATGGGAGGGGTTGAGGGGAGCTGAAGGATGGGACTGGATGGTGTTAGGAGATTGATGGGAGCGGTTGAGGGGAGCTGAAGGACGGGACTGGATGGTGTTCAGAGATAGATGGGAGGGGTTGAGGGGAGCTGAAGGATGGGACTGGATGGTGTTAGGAGATAGATGGGAGGGGTTGAGGGGAGCTGAAGGATGGGACTGGATGGTGGTCAGAGATAGATGGGAGGGGTTGAGGGGAGCTGAAGGACGGGACTGGATGGTGTTCAGAGATAGATGGGAGGGGTTGAGGGGAGCTGAAGGACGGGACTGGATGGTGGTCAGAGATAGATGGGAGGGGTTGAGGAGAGCTGAAGGATGGGACTGGATGGTGTTCAGAGATAGATGGGAGGGGTTGAGGGGAGCTGAAGGATGGGACTGGATGGTGTTCAGAGATAGATGGGAGGGGTTGAGGGGAGCTGAAGGATGGGACTGGATGGTGTTCAGAGATAGATGGGAGGGGTTGAGGGGAGCTGAAGGATGGGACTGGATGGTGTTCAGAGATAGATGGGAGGGGTTGAGGGGAGCTGAAGGACGGGACTGGATGGTGTTCAGAGATAGATGGGAGGGGTTGAGGGGAGCTGAAGGACGGGACTGGATGGTGTTCAGAGATAGATGGGAGGGGTTGAGGGGAGCTGAAGGATGGGACTGGATGGTGTTCAGAGATAGATGGGAGGGGTTGAGGGGAGCTGAAGGACGGGACTGGATGGTGGTCAGAGATAGATGGGAGGGGTTGAGGGGAGCTGAAGGATGGGACTGGATGGTGGTCAGAGATAGATGGGAGGGGTTGAGGGGAGCTGAAGGATGGGACTGGATGGTGTTCAGAGATAGATGGGAGGGGTTGAGGGGAGCTGAAGGATGGGACTGGATGGTGTTCAGAGATAGATGGGAGGGGTTGAGGGGAGCTGAAGGATGGGACTGGATGGTGTTCAGAGATAGATGGGAGGGGTTGAGGGGAGCTGAAGGATGGGACTGGATGGTGTTAGGAGAGAGATGGGAGGGGTTGAGGAGAGCTGAAGGACGGGACTGGATGGTGTTCAGAGATAGATGGGAGGGGTTGAGGGGAGCTGAAGGATGGGACTGGATGGTGTTCAGAGATAGATGGGAGGGGTTGAGGGGAGCTGAAGGATGGGACTGGATGGTGTTCAGAGATAGATGGGAGGGGTTGAGGGGAGCTGAAGGATGGGACTGGATGGTGTTCAGAGATAGATGGGAGGGGTTGAGGGGAGCTGAAGGACGGGACTGGATGGTGTTCAGAGATAGATGGGAGGGGTTGAGGGGAGCTGAAGGATGGGACTGGATGGTGTTCAGAGATAGATGGGAGGGGTTGAGGGGAGCTGAAGGATGGGACTGGATGGTGTTCAGAGATAGATGGGAGGGGTTGAGGGGAGCTGAAGGACGGGACTGGATGGTGGTCAGAGATAGATGGGAGGGGTTGAGGGGAGCTGAAGGATGGGACTGGATGGTGTTCAGAGATAGATGGGAGGGGTTGAGGGGAGCTGAAGGACGGGACTAAAAACAAACAAAAGATAACTATTGTAAAATATACTGTGTCCGTAAAATGTATACACGCACAAACAAAAACACCATGCAATGATATTACTGAGTTACAGTTCATATAAGGAAACCAAATACATTCATTAGGCCCTAATCTATGAATTTCACATGACTGGGCAGGGGCACAACCAAACATTTTTCCCTAACAAAAGGGCTTGAATACTCCTCAGTTTAGTCAGCTGTCCAGATGATTCCGCACGTGAAGAAGCCAGATGTGGAAGTCCTGGGCTGGCGTGGTTACACGTGGTCTGCGGTTGTGAGGCCGGTTGGATACACTGCCAAATTCTCTAAAATGACATTGGAGGCGGCTTATGGTAGAGTAATGCACATTCAATTCTCTGGCGGATATTCCTGCAGTCAGCATGCCAATTGCACGCTTCCTCAAAACTGGACATCTGTGGCATTGCGTTGTGACAAAACTGCACATTTTAGAGTTGCCTTTTATTGTCCCCAGCACAAGGTACACCTGTGTAATGAGCATGCTGTTTAATCAGCTTCTTGATATGCCACACCTGTCAGGTGGATGGATTATCTTGGCAAAGGAGAAATGCTCACTAACAGGGATAGAAACAAATTTGAGCACAAAATATGAGAGAAATAAGTGTGTTGTGCGTATGGAACATTTCTGGGATAATTTTTTTCAGCTCATGAAACCAACACTATACGTGTTGCGTTTAGTTTTTTTGTTCTGTATAAACAGGAAGTAGAAGCCTAAGTGTTGTTATCCATTAGTTTACTCCAGTTAGGGGAGGGGTGGTAGGGGTTAGGGGACAATAATAAATGAGGAACATATATTTTTCAACAGAACCACATCCTTACACACAACCTTCACTGTTGTGACAAGAGTAAAACACCACCTCCTACTTAACCAGAAGCTACAGCTCTTCTGCTTTAAGCAATGGAGGAGATGAACACACATTGATCACACTGTGACCCTCCACATTAGGAAACTAAACTAGCCAGGACACAAAAGCTACAACACAATGAGAGCATGCAACATCTTTCCCTTGAGAGGGTTAGAGGTCAGGGCCCACCTTTCCCTTGGGGCTCTTGACGTTAGCAGGGTAGAGGAAGATTCCTCCGTAGACCAGGGTCCTGTGGACGTCTGCTACCATAGAACCCACATAGCGGGCACCGTACGGGGCACTGCCATCCTGAGACACAGAGTAAGGGTTAGCCCCTGAACCACAAACACAGTTACACTGTCTAAGTAGTTAGCCCATAACAGGGGGACATTTCACCATTGTAGCTGTTCTGTATACTGCCAGTTTTAGATGTTTATGAGAAAATAATCTCAAGGAACTACTTTGGTTAAACGCAACCCTAACCTCGGAACTACTTTGTGTGCCTGTACCTCGGGGAACTACTTTGTGTGCCTGTACCTCGGGGAACTACTTTGTGTGCCTGTACCTCGGGGAACTACTGTGTGTGCATGTACCTCGGGGAACTACTTTGTGTGCCTGTACCTCGGGGAACTACTTTGTGTACCTGTACCTCGGGGAACTACTTTGTGTACCTGTACCTCGGGGAACTACTGTGTGTGCCTGTACCTCGGGGAACTACTTTGTGTGCCTGTACCTCGGGGAACTACTTTGTGTACCTGTACCTCGGGGAACTACTTTGTGTACCTGTACCTCGGGGAACTACTGTGTGTGCCTGTACCTCGGGGAACTACTGTGTGTGCCTGTACCTCGGGGAACTACTTTGTGTGCCTGTACCTCGGGGAACTACTTTGTGTGCCTGTACCTCGGGGAACTACTGTGTGTGCCTGTACCTCGGGGAACTACTGTGTGTGCCTGTACGTCGGGGAACTACTTTGTGTGCCTGTACCTCGGGGAACTACTTTGTGTACCTGTACCTCGGGGAACTAATTTGTGTACCTGTACCTCGGGGAACTACTTTGTGTACCTGTACCTCGGGGAACTACTTTGTGTGCCTGTACCTCGGGGAACTACTGTGTGTGCATGTACCTCGGGGAACTACTTTGTGTGCCTGTACCTCGGGGAACTACTTTGTGTACCTGTACCTCGGGGAACTACTTTGTGTACCTGTACCTCGGGGAACTACTGTGTGTGCCTGTACCTCGGGGAACTACTGTGTGTGCCTGTACCTCGGGGAACTACTTTGTGTGCCTGTACCTCGGGGAACTACTTTGTGTGCCTGTACCTCGGGGAACTACTGTGTGTGCCTGTACCTCGGGGAACTACTGTGTGTGCCTGTACCTCGGGGAACTATTGTGTGTGCCTGTACGTCGGGGAACTACTTTGTGTGCCTGTACCTCGGGGAACTACTTTGTGTACCTGTACCTCGGGGAACTACTTTGTGTACCTGTACCTCGGGGAACTACTTTGTGTGCATGTACCTCGGGGAACTACTTTGTGTGCTTGTACCTCGGGGAACTACTTTGTGTACATGTACCTCGGGGAACTACTTTGTGTGCCTGTACCTCGGGGAACTACTTTGTGTGCTTGTACCTCGGGGAACTACTTTGTGTGCTTGTACCTCGGGGAACTACTTTAGGTGCCTGTACCTCGGGGAACTACTTTGTGTGCCTGTACCTCGGGGAACTACTTTGTGTACATGTACCTCGGGGAACTACTTTGTGTGCTTGTACCTCGGGGAACTACTTTGTGTGCATGTACCTCTGGGAACTTCTTCTTTTGCAGGTACTCCGTGACAGCGGGGTCAAAGTATTTGGCGTATCCTTCATTCAGACTGTAGATATTCCCTTTCGGTTTGATCTTTAGATCTCTGTCCACCAGAATGAACTCACCTATGGCCTGACAGAGACAGATACATAAACATGAATGATCCTATCACCGGACAGAGACAGATACATAAACATGAATGATCCTATCACCGGACAGACAGCTGGATACATAAACATGAATGATCCTATCACCGGACAGACAGCTGAATACATAAACTTGAATGGCAGGTCCAGTAAGAGTTATAACAGCTGCAGTGATGTGGGTAGAGGACAGTACTCAAGGGGACAAGCAGTAGTTGACTTCCTGCCCGGTAGTGGGTGTGTACTGACCGGGTCCAACATGAAGCAGTTGACCCCCTGCCCAGTGGACAGTACCATCATGGTGGCACTGCCATAGAGGGCGTATCCGGCGGCAACGATGTTCCTACCGGGCTGCAGCGCGTCGTTCTCACACGGGTCATCCTCTGTCGTCTGGAAGACACACCGGACAATTGGTTGATTGATTTGATCATTAAAAAAAAAAAAGTAAGAAACAGGATGCGAACCTTTTGGAAATAACTGGATTTCTGCATAAATTAGTCCTAAAATTTGATCTGATCTTCATCTAGGTCACAACAATAGACAAACACCGTCCGCTTAAACTAATAACACACAGACAATTATACGTTTTAATGTCTTTATTGAACACACCGTGTAAACATTTACAGTACAGGGTGGGAAAAGTATGTGAACCTTTGGATTTAATAACTGGTTGACCCTCCTTTGGCAGCAATAACCTCAACCAAACGTTTTCTGTAGTTGTGGATCAGACCTGCACAACGGTCAGGAGGAATTTTGGACCATTCCTCTTTACAAAACTGTTTCAGTTCAGCAATATTCTTGTGATGGCTGGTGTGAACCGCTCTCTTGAGGTCATGCCACAGCATCTCAATCGGGTTGAGGTCAGGACTCTGACTGGGCCACTCCAGAAGGTGTATTTTCTTCTGTTGAAGCCATTTTGTTGTTGATTTACTTCTGTGTTTTGGGTCGTTGTCCTGTTGCATCACCCAACTTCTGTTGAGCTTCAATTGGCAGACAGATCAAGACATTTTGCAGGAGAATGTTAGGCTAAACTTGGGAATCCATTTTTCCTTCGATGATAGCAAGCTGTCCAGGCCCTGAGGCAGCAAAGCAGCCCCAAACCATGATGCTCCCTCAACCATACTTCACAGTTGGGATGAGGCTTTGATGTTGGTGTGCTGTGTCTTTTTTCTCCACATAGTGTTGTGTGTTCCTTCCAAACAACTCATCTGTAGTTTCATCTGTCCACGTAATATTTTGCCAGTAGCGCTGTGGAACGTCCAGGTGCCTTTTTGCAAACTTCAGACGTGCAGCAATGTTTTTTTTGGACAGCAGTGGCTTCTTCCGTGGTGTCCTCCCATGAACACTATTCTTGTTTAGTGTTTTACGTATCGTAGACTCGTCAACAGAGATGTTAGCATGTTCCAGATGTTTCTGTAAGTCTTTAGCTGACACTGTAGGATTCTTCTTAACCTCATTGAGCATTCTGCGCTGTGCTCTTGCAGTCATCTTTGCCGGACGGCCCCTCCTAGGGAGAGTAGCAACAGTGCTGAACTTTCTCCATTTATAGACAATTTGTCTTACTGTGGACTGATGAACATCAAGGCTTTAAGAGATACTTTTGTAATCCTTTCCAGCTTTATGCAAGTCAACAATTCTTAATCTGGGTCTTCTGAGATCTCTTTTGTTCAAGACATGGTTCACATCAGGCAATCCTTCTTGTGAATAGAAAACTCAAATTTTGTGACTGCAGCTCTAACCAACATCTCCAATCTCATCTCACTGATTGGACTCCAGGTTAGTTGACTCCTGACTCAAATGATCTTTTGGAGAAGTCATTAACCTAGGGGTTCACATACTTTTTCCAACCTACACAATGATTAAATGTATAATTCCTGTGTTATTAGTTTAAGCAGACTGTGTTTGTCTACTGTTGTGACTTAGATGAAGATCAGATCAAACTGTACGCAGAAATCCAGGTAATTCCAAAGGGTTCACATACTGTTTCTTGGCGCTGTATAAGCTAAATACATCAGGTCTCAATGAAGCACTTTATAGAACACATACATACATATAAACCCAGCCTGGTCAAACACACTGACCGTGAGATATGTCTCCTGTAGAGAAACCTATAGAATACAGACCTTTCTAAAGACGGCGAAGATGGTGCCGATGGAAGCCAAGCAGTCGATGTTGGAGGAACCATCCAGAGGGTCAAAACACACAATGTATTTACCCTGGAGGAGACCAGAGAAAAATTATAATTTGTATTATGTTCATCAGTGCAGGGATAGTGCACATTTTGGTTCTATCTGGTGGGTTGCCCCCCCCCTGCTCTAAACAGAAATGCTGCCAGAATTTTAATAACTTTTGGTCCAATAACTAATAATAATATATACTAATATATATAATAATAATATAATATATACTATATTATATTATATATTATATATACTAATATATACTAATACTAATAATAACCTTTGTCTTGTTCTACTATCGTCCCTCTGACACCAGAACAACAACAGCGTTAGTTACCTGTCTGTCTGGTTCTACTATGATGGCTGTGTCATCCTCCTCTGACACCAGGACACAGGATGTGAAGGAGGATTTGATCATGTTGATAACCAGGTTGTTAGACAGGATGTCCAGCTTCTTCACCTGGTCCCCCGTCACATTGGTGCTGCCCGCTATGCCATACCTGGGAAGCCGAGAGGAGACACAGTTAGTACTAGAGGTCGACCGATTAATTAGGGCCGATTTCAAGTTTTCATAACCATCAGATTTTTTTTTGATTTTTTTTTACCAAGGCAAGTCAGTTAAGAACACATTCTTATTTTCAATGACGGCCTAGGAACGATGGGTTAACTGCCTTGTTCAGGGGCAGAACGGCAGATTTTTACCTTGTCAGCTCGGGGATTCGATCTTGCAACCTTACAGTTAACTAGTCCAACGCTCTAACCACCTGCTTTACATTGCACTCCACGAGGAGCCTGCCTGTTACGCGAATGCAGTAAGAAGCCAAGGTAAGTTGCTAGCTAGCATTAAACTTATAAAAAACAAATCAATCATAATCACTAGTTAACGACACATGGTTAATGATATTACTAGTTTATCTAGCGTGTCCTGCGTTGCATATAATCGATGCGGTGGCATTCGCGAAACAGGACTGTCGTTGCTCCAACGTGTACCTAACCATAAACATCAATGCCTTTCTTAAAATCAATACACAGAAGTATATATTTTTAAATCTGCATATTTAGTTAATATTGCCTGCTAACATTAATTTATTTTAACTAGGGAAATGGTGTCACTGATCTTGCAACAGAGTCAAGGTATATGCAGCAGTTTGGGCCGCCTGGCTCGTTGCGAACTGTGTGAAGACTATTTCTTCCTAACAAAGACAGCCAACTTCGCCAAACGGGGGATGATTTAACAAAAGCACATTTGAGAAAAAAATAACAATCCATGCACGACTGTACCTAACCATAAACATCAATGCTTTTCTTAAAATCAATACACAGAAGTATATATTTTTAAACCTGCATATTTAGCTAAAAGAAATCCAGGTTAGCAGGCAATATTAACCAGGTGAAATTATGTCACTTCTCTTGCGTTCATTGAACGCAGAGTCCGGGTATATGCAATAGTTTGGGCCGCCTGGCTCATTGCGAACTAATTTGCCAGAATTTTACGTAATTATGACATAACATTGAAGGTTGTGCAATGTAACAGGAATATTTAGACTGATGGATGCCACCCGTTAGATAAAATACGGAACGGTTCCGTATTTCACTGAAAGAATAAATGTTTTGTTTTCGAGATGATAGTTTCCGGATTCGACCATATTAATGACCTAAGGCTCATATTTCTGTGTGTTATTATGTTATAATTAAGTCTATGATTTGATAGAGCAGTCTGACTGAGCGATGGTAGGCACCAGCAGGCTCGTAAGCATTCATTCAAACAGCACTTTCGTGCGTTTTACCAGCAGCTCGTCGCTGTGCTTCAAGCATTGCACTGTTTATGACTTCAAGCCTATCAAGGGTGGCTGTTGTCGATGTGTTCCTGGTTCGAGCCCAGGTAGGAGTGAGGAGAGGGACGGAAGCTATACTGTTACACTGGCAATACTAAAGTGCCTATAAGAACATCCAATAGTCAAAGGTATATGAAATACAAATGGTATAGAGAGAAATAGTCCTATAATTCCTATAATAACTACAACCTAAAACTTCGTACCTGGGAATATTTAAGACTCATGTTAAAAGGAACCACCCACCAGCTTTCATATGTTCTCATGTTCTGAGCAAGGAACTTAAACGTTAGCTTTTTTACATGGCACATATTGCAATATTACTTTCACAACACTTTCACAACACTTTGTTTTTGCATAATTTAAACCAAATTGAACATGTTTCATTATTTATTTGAGGCTAAATTGATTTTATTGAAGTATTATATTAAGTTAAAATAAGTGTTCATTCAGTATTGTTGTAATTGTCATTACTGCCCCCCATTTACATTACGTCTAGCCCCCCCCCCCGTTTACATTACATCTAGCCCCCCCCCCCCGTTTATATTACATCTAGCCCCCCCCCGATTACATTACGTCTCGCCCCCCCCCCCGTTTACATTACGTCCAGCCCCCCCCCCGGTTTACATTACGTCTCGCCCCCCCCCCCCCCCCCCCGTTTACATTACGTCTCGCCCCCCCCCCCCCCCGGTTTACATTACGTCTAGGCCCCCCCCCCCCCCCCCGGTTTACATTACGTCTCGCCCCCCCCCCCCCCCTGTTTACATTACGTCTAGGCCCCCCCCTGTTTACATTACGTCTCGCCCCCCCCCCCCCCTGTTTACATTACGTCTAGGCCCCCCCCTGTTTACATTACGTCTAGGCCCCCCCCTGTTTACATTACGTCTAGGCCCCCCCCCCCCCCCGGTTTACATTACGTCTAGGCCCCCCCCTGTTTACATTACGTCTCACCCCCCCCCCCCCCCCCTGTTTACATTACGTCTAGGCCCCCCCTTTGCTTCATAAACACACATTATGTAAATGTACTCTTACCGAGTCTGGCTTTACGTGCATGCCAATGCCACCTCAGCATTACGGCTACATTTCATTTTAAGCCGTATCCCAGGGATCATCAACTACATTCAGCTGGGGAACCGGAACGTAATTACAAATCACTTGTAGACTGCAAATTGCCAGCAACAAGCAGAGACATATGTTTGACTAAAACATAATAATTTCAAACCTTGCTTACATTGCTGAGGAAAAACTATCTACACACAACACACCATAAGGACAAAACAAAAAACGTTTTTCATAAATGTTTGCAAATGTATATATTAAAAAAAAAAATATCTAAAAATCAGTTTTTGCTTTGTCATTATGGTGTGTTAGGTTTGGAGGCTTATCTACACATGACTCAGTTACACCAGCTCTGTCAGGAGGAATGGGACAAACATCACCCAACTTATTGTGGGAAGCTTGTGGAAGGCTATCCGAAATGTTTGCCCGAAGTTAAACAATTTAAAGGCAATGCTACCAAGTACTAATTGAGTGTATGTAAACTTCTGAACCACTGGGAATGTGATGAAAGAAAGAAATAATTCTCTCCTATTATTCTGACATTTCACATTCTAATAATAAAGTGGTGATCCTAGCTGACCTAAGACAGGGAATTCTTACTAGGATTAAATGTCAGGAATTGTGAAAAATTTCAACTCAGTTTATTTGGCTAAGGTGTATGTAAACTTCTGACTTCAACTGTACGTCTCTCTAATGAGAGACAGATTAGTCCTGTCTGTTGATGGATGTGCTGGTTTTAGTTGACCAATGCTCTTTCACAAAAACAACTCCACATTACCACATGTAAAGATAACCAAATATGTGCCAAGCAAGTGTGATACTGCAATTTTGAAATGAGGAAGTGAGTGCGATTGTGTATACCAAAAACACTGTCCTGCTCTCAGCACATATCAAATCTGCAGGCTACAGTTCAATCTAGACTTGGTTCCTGTATCGTAAATCGCTCCTCTTTCACCCCAGCGGCCAAACTAACCCTGATTCAGATGACCATCCTACCCAAGCTAGATTACATGGAGACATAATTTATAGATCTGCAGGTAAGGTTGCTCTCGAGTGGCTAGATGTTCTTTACCATTCGGCCATCAGATTTGCCACCAATGCTCCTTATAGGACACTTCACAGCACTCTATACTCCTCTGTAAACCCGTCGCATGACCCACTGGTTGATACTTATTTATAAAACCCTCTTAGGCCTCACTCCTCCCTATCTGAGATATCTACTGCAGCCCTCATCCTCCACATACAACACCCGTTCTGCCAGTCACATTCTGTTAAAGGTCCCCAAAGCACACACATCCCTGGGTCGCTCCTCGTTTCAGTTCACTGCAGCTAGCGACTGGAACGAGCTGCAACAAACACTCAAACTGGACAGTTTTATCTCCATCTCTTCATTCAAAGACTCAATCATGGACACTCTTACTGACAGTTGTGGCTGCTTTGCGTGATGTATTGTTGTCTCTACCTTCTTGCCCTTTGTGCTGTCCCCCCAACAATGTTTTTACCATGTTTTGTGCTGCTACCATGTTGTATTGCTACCATGTTGTTGTTGTCGTCATGTTGCTACCATGCAGTGTTGTCGTCTTAGGTCTCTTGTCGTGATGTGTGTTTTGTCATATATATATATTTATTTTTTTATCCCAGGAGGCCTTTTGGTAGGCTGTCATTGTAAAATAATGACTTGCCTAGTTAAATAAAGGTTAAATAAAAAATAAACAAATATCCCATCAAATTAAATGTGAAGTTACATAAAATACAGCTACTTACCTTACCTATGTTGAGTGATTATGATTGGTCAAATAGCCTACTAGGGCCTAGGCTACCCTCTGCTGAGGGGAGAATGGTTCATTATAATGGCTGGAACGGAGCCAATGGAATCAAACCACGTGTTTGATACCATTCAAATTCGCTTTATTGGCATGACGTAACAATGTACATATTGCCAAAGCTTTCTTTGGAGATTTACAATATTAACATAATTAAAATAATCATCAATTTTGTCAACGGGACAACAGTAACAACAATAACCAAGGGTCAAAATAACCATACATTCAACAATAGCAATAAGCATACAGTAGAGTACATGTGTAGGTTGGTTGGTCTGTCAGACACTGTCCCTCATCTTATGGCAGGCAGCAATGTAGTGCGCTGCCAACCCACAGCTCTCTGCGTCCTCCCCCAACAGAGCCTATTCTCATCAGAGAGGTCTTTGAAACCTTGAATAAGGGATTCAAATTTGGGGAAAAGACAATAATTGTTCTATATTTTTGAAATGTTGTCAGGAAATGCAGCTCCGTCTCAGGTTCTGCTGTTGTGCAGTGGTTGCACAGCCTTTCCTCTACAGGGAGCCAGGTTTTCCTGTGTCTACCCTTCTCGATGGCAAGGCTGTGCTCACTGAGCCTGTACTTTGTCAAGGTTTTGATCAGTAACCATGGTCAAATAGTTAGCCACGGTGTTCTGTCGATTTAGGGCCAGATAGCACTGCATTTTGCTTTGTTTCCCAATAAGCAATATAGTTTTGTTTTGACTGTGTTGTAATTTGGTTTATTCTGATTGAATGGATGTTCTGGTCCGGAGGCTTCAGTGTGTTAGTAGAACAGGTTTGTGAACTCAGCACCAGGACCAGCTGGATGAGGGGACTCTTTTCTTTGCTCAGCTCTTGGCATTGCAGGGCTTGGTAATGATATGAGAGGGGGTCACTGTATTTTAGATGTTAACAAAACTTACTATTTTTTTAGTTTTTATTATTAGTGTATATTGGCCTAATTCTGACCTGCATACATTGATTGCAGTTTTCCTCTGGACATGTAGGATACTTTTACAGAACTCTGCATGCAGGGTTTCAATGGGGTGTTTGTCCCATTGGGTGAAATCTTGTTTTGCAAGTTGACCCCACACCTCGCTACCATTAAAGTGCAATTGGTTCAATGACACAACAGTTCGTTTCAGACAAATTTTAATAGGTATTTCAACTTGAATGGCTGTCTGTCTCATTCAACTGATTCTGTTCCAGCCATTCCCAGGAGCCCGTCCTCCCCAACTTCCCACCAACCTCCTTACATGTTACATCTGAAACGTTCAGTGTGTAAATTGTGTAAAAACACGCCTAGGACATTAGCCTACTAATATATCTGTAAACAAATTGCTACTTGTACAATGACTTGTTGAACAACAAACTTTCTCGGTCTCTTGTCTCTCTCTCCAATGAGAGATAGACAGACAAGTCCTATTTTGTTGAAAGCATGCTTGCTAACTGTGATGATAATTACTTACAAGTTGGCGATGCCAGCTTTCCTCACCGCTGTGGAGATGGCTTTGACGGCCGTGCACATCGAGTTGAGCAGGGTAGTGAGCTCCCCTGTCCCCTTCGCTTTCCTCCCTTCCTCCAGCACAAACCGGGTTAAAGTCACCACATTGGTATCAAAAGAGCCTCGGTCAGACATGACTGCAAAGATCGTAGAGAGCGGCGGGCCAGAAGAGTCCTGAATGAAAATGTTGACTACAAATCAAACAATGAACTGCCTGACTGTTAACGCGGAACTTGGAGATGAGAGAGGGTAGTGAAGACAGGACAGCCAATCCGAAGTGAAAGCGCACAGGGAAAGAGGAGTGGCCGGCCGGGTGGAACCAATGGGTTATTCGATTATGCTGCGCCGTGGGGCACCGGTCTATGGCCCGTGAATTAAACGGGCAAAAGCGGTAGGCCTCTTCTTCTTCTGTAGGGTTTATCGTGGTTGGCATCTAACACTATAGTGCATTACCGCCACCTACTGAACCCACTCTCCCACTGACAAAAATGACCTATAGTGGTATAAAGAGGGGTTCCTGCAACACATGCACCTTCTCGGTGGAAAACAGAGCGTCCTTTGTAGAGGACAATGCCGTCTGTAACCAACAATGGACTGAACTGACACTGTAGCTAGAATGGGAGGGGAAATAATAGACTCTCTCATGCCTGAAATCAAGTTGAAGCTGAGTGAATGCACAGTGTGCGCGCTTTGTCACAAATTTGGAAGCACAGAATCATCTAGAATGTCATTGTTTGCAGTAGCGTTAAGATGTCCCTTCACTGGAACTAAGGGATCTGAACCATGAAAAACAGCCCCAGACCATTATTCCTCCTCCACCAAACTTTACAGTTGGCACTATGCATTGGGGCATGTAGCGTTCTCCTGGCATCCATCAAACCCAGATTTGTCCGTCGAACTTCCAGATGGAGAAGAGTGATTCATCACTCCAGCGAACGTGTTTCCACTGCTCCAGAGTCCAATGGTGGTGAGCTTTACACCATTCCAGCCGACGCTTGGCATTGCGTATGGTGATCTTCGGCTTGTGTGCTGCTGCTCTGCCATGGAAACCCATTTCATGAAGCTCCCGACGAACAGTTATTGTGCTGACGTTGCTTCCGAGGACCGACAAGTTTTATGCTCTTCAGCACTCGGCGGTCCCGTTCTGTGAGCTTGTGTGGTCTACCACTTTGCGGCTGAGGCGTTGTTGCTCCTAAACGTTGCCACTTCACATTAACAGCACTTACAGTTGACCGGGGCAGCTCTAGCAGGGCAGAAATTTGACAAACTAACTTGTTGGAAAGGTGGCAAGCTATGACGGTGTCACATTGAAAGTCACTGAGCTCTTCAGTAAGGCCATTCTACTGCCATTGTTTGTCTATGGAGATTGCATGGCTATGTGCTCGATTTTATACGCCTGTCACCAACGGGTGTGGCTGAAATAGCCAAAACCACTAATTTGAAGGGGTGTCCACATACTTTTGCATATATAGTGTATTAAACTATCATAGGCCTAACTCACTATATTGTTAAACTGGAAATTATACACATTTTGCAAAACTCATGGAAATCCTGGACCCACTCCAAGTTGCATACCGCCCAAACTGATCCACAGATGATGCAATCTCTATTGCACTCGACACTGCCTTTTCCCACCTGGACAAAAGGAACACCTACGTTAGAATGCTTTTCATTGACTACAGCTCAGTGTTCAACATCATAGTCCCCTCAAAGCTCATCACCAAGCTAAGGACCCTGGGACTAAACACCTCCCTCTGCAACTGGAACCTGGACTTCCTGACGGGCCGCCCCCCAGGTGGTGAGGGTAGGCAACAACACATCTGCCACGCTGATCCTCAACACTGGGGCCCCTCAGGGGTGTGGCTTAGTCCCTTTCTGTACTTCTTGTTCACCCACGACTGCAAGGCGACACATGACTCCAACACCATCATTAAGTTTGCTGACGACACAACAGTGGTAGTCCTGATCACCATCAACGACGAGACAGCCTATAGGGAGGAGGTCAGAGAACTGGTAGTGTTTAGCCAGGACAACAACCTCTCACTCAACGTGAGGAAGACAAAGGAGCTGATCATGGACTAGAGGACAAGGAGGGCCGAACAGGCCCCCATTAACATCGACGGGGCTGTAGTGGAGTGGGTCGAGAGTTTCAAGTTCCTTGGTGTCCACATCTGTCATGAATGAATCATGAACAATAGTGAGTGAAGAAGTTACAGACGCACAAATATCATACCCCCAAGACATGCTAACCTCTCACCATTACAATAACAGGGGAGGTTAGCATTTTATATCATACCCCCAAGACATGCTAACCTCTCACCATTACAATAACAAGGGAGAGGTTAGCATACCCCCAAGACATGCTAACCTCTCACCATTACAATAACAGGGGAGGTTAGCATTTTATATCATACCCCCAAGACATGCTATCCTCTCACCATTACAATAACAGGGGAGGTTAGCATTTTATATCATACCCCCAAGACATGCTAACATCTCACCATTACAATAACAGGGGAGGTTAGCATTTGATATCATACCCCCAAGACATTCTAACATCTCACCATTACAATAACAGGGGAGATTAGCATCTTATATCATAACCCCAAGATATGCTAACCTCTCACCATTACAATAACAGGGGAGGTTAGCATTTTATATCATACCCCACGACATGCTAACCTCTCACCAGTACAATAACAGGGGAGGTTAGCATTTTATATCATACCCCCAAGACATGCTAAACCTCTCACCATTACAATAACAGGGGGGGTTAGCATTTTATATCATACCCCCAAGACATGCTAACCTCTCACCATTACAATAACAGGGGAGATTAGCATTTTATATCATACCCCCAAGACATGCTAACCTCTCACCATTACAATAACAGGGGAGGTTAGCATACCCCCAAGACATGCTAACCTCTCACCATTACAATAACAGGGGAGGTTAGCATTTTATATCATACCCCAAGACATGCTAACCTCTCACCATTACAATAACAGGGGAGGTTAGTATCTTATATCATACCCCCAAGACATGCTAAACCTCTCACCATTACAATTACAAGGGAGGTTAGCATTTTATATCATACCCCCAAGACATGCTAACCTCTCACCATTACAATAACAGGGGGGGTTAGCATACCCCAAAGACATGCTAACCTCTCACCATTACAATAACAGGGGAGGTTAGTATCTTATATCATACCCCCAAGGACATGCTAACCTCTCACCATTACAATAACAGGGGAGGTTAGCATTTTATATCATACCCCCAAGGACATGCTAACCTCTCATCATTACAATAACAGGGGAGGTTAGCGTTTTATATCATACCCCCAAGACATGCTAACGTCTCATCATTACAATAACAGGGGAGGTTAGCGTTTTATATCATACCCCCAAGACATGCTAACCTCTCACCAGTACAATAACAGGATATGTTAGTGTAACCGATGTGAAATGGCTAGCTAGGTAGCGGTGGTGCGCGCTAGCAGCCTTTCAGTCGGTGACGTCACTTGCTCTGAAACCTTGAAGTAGTGGTTCCCCTTGCTCTGCAAGGGCCGCGGCTTTTGTGGAGCGATGGGTAACGATGCTTCGTGGGTGACTGTTGTTGATGTGTGCAGAGGGTCCCTGGTTCGCGCCCGTGTCGGGGCGAGGGGACGGTCTAAAGTTAAACTGTTACACTAGCATTTAAAATTTTACCCGCAAGACATGCTAACATCTCACCATTACAATAGCAGGCTATGTTAGCATTTTATATCATACCCCCTAGACATGCTAACATCTCACCATTACAATAACAGGGGAGTTTAGCATTTTATATCATAACCCCAAGACATGCTAACCTCTCACCATTACAATAACAGGGGGGGTTAGCATACCCCCAAGACATGCTAACCTCTCACCATTACAATAACAAGGGAGGTTAGCATTTTATATCATACCCCCAAGACATGCTAACATCGCACCATTACAATAACAGGCTATGTTAACATTTTATATCATACCCCCAAGACATGCTAACCCCTCACCATTACAATAACAGGGGAGATTAGTATCTTATATCATAACCCCAAGATATGCTAACCTCTCACCATTACAATAACAGGGGAGGTTAGCATTTTATATCATACCCCACGACATGCTAACCTCTCACCAGTACAATAACAGGGGAGGTTAGCATTTTATATCATACCCCCAAGACATGCTAAACCTCTCACCATTACAATAACAGGGGAGATTAGCATTTTATATCATACCCCCAAGACATGCTAACCTCTCACCATTACAATAACAGGGGAGGTTAGCATACCCCCAAGACATGCTAACCTCTCACCATTACAATAACAGGGGAGGTTAGCATTTTATATCATACCCCCAAGACATGCTAACCTCTCACTATTACAATAACAGGGGGGGTTAGCATACCCCCAAGACATGCTAACCTCTCACCATTACAATTACAAGGGAGGTTAGCATTTTATATCATACCCCAAGACATGCTAACCTCTCACCATTACAATAACAGGGGAGGTTAGTATCTTATATCATACCCCCAAGACATGCTAAACCTCTCACCATTACAATTACAAGGGAGGTTAGCATTTTATATCATACCCCCAAGACATGCTAACCTCTCACCATTACAATAACAGGGGGGGTTAGCATACCCCAAAGACATGCTAACCTCTCACCATTACAATAACAGGGGAGGTTAGTATCTTATATCATACCCCCAAGGACATGCTAACCTCTCACCATTACAATAACAGGGGAGGTTAGCATTTTATATCATACCCCCAAGGACATGCTAACCTCTCATCATTACAATAACAGGGGAGGTTAGCGTTTTATATCATACCCCCAAGACATGCTAACGTCTCATCATTACAATAACAGGGGAGGTTAGCGTTTTATATCATACCCCCAAGACATGCTAACCTCTCACCAGTACAATAACAGGATATGTTAGTGTAACCGATGTGAAATGGCTAGCTAGGTAGCGGTGGTGCGCGCTAGCAGCCTTTCAGTCGGTGACGTCACTTGCTCTGAAACCTTGAAGTAGTGGTTCCCCTTGCTCTGCAAGGGCCGCGGCTTTTGTGGAGCGATGGATAACGATGCTTCGTGGGTGACTGTTGTTGATGTGTGCAGAGGGTTCCTGGTTCGCGCCCGTGTCGGGGCGAGGGGACGGTCTAAAGTTAAACTGTTACACTAGCATTTAAAATGTTACCCCCAAGACATGCTAACATCTCACCATTACAATAGCAGGCTATGTTAGCATTTTATATCATACCCCCTAGACATGCTAACATCTCACCATTACAATAACAGGGGAGTTTAGCATTTTATATCATAACCCCAAGACATGCTAACCTCTCACCATTACAATAACAGGGGGGGTTAGCATATCCCCAAGACATGCTAACCTCTCACCATTACAATAACAAGGGAGATTAGCATTTTATATCATACCCCCAAGACATGCTAACATCGCACCATTACAATAACAGGCTATGTTAACATTTTATATCATACCCCCAAGACATGCTAACCCCTCACCATTACAATAACAGGGAAGGTTAGCATTTTATATCATACCCCCAAGACATGCTAACCCCTCACCATTACAATAACAGGGAAGGTTAGCATTTTATATCATACCCCCAAGACATGCTAACATCGCACCATTACAATAACAGGGGAGATTAGCATTTTATATCATACCCCCAAGACATGCTAACATCGCACCATTACAATAACAGGGGAGATTAGCATTTTATATCATACCCCCAAGACATGCTAACCTCTCACCATTACAATAACAGGGAAGGTTAGCATTTTATATCATAACCCCAAGACATGCTAACCTCTCACCATTACAACAACAGGGGAGCTAAGCATTTTATATCATAACCCCAAGACATGCTAACATCTCACCATTACAATAACAGGGAAGGTTAGCATTTTATATCATAACCCCTAGACATGCTAACATCTCACCATTACAACAACAGGGGAGTTTAGCATTTTATATCATAACCCCAAGACATGCTAACCTCTCACCATTACAATAACAAGGGAGGTTAGCATTTTATATCATACCCCCAAGACATGCTAACATCGCACCATTACAATAACAGGCTATGTTAACATTTTATATCATACCCCCAAGACATGCTAACCCCTCACCATTACAATAACAGGGAAGGTTAGCATTTTATATCATACCCCCAAGACATGCTAACCTCTCACCATTACAATAACAGGGGGGGTTAGCATACCCCCAAGACATGCTAACCTCTCACCATTACAATAACAAGGGAGGTTAGCATTTTATATCATACCCCCAAGACATGCTAACATCGCACCATTACAATAACAGGCTATTTTAACATTTTATATCATACCCCCAAGACATGCTAACCCCTCACCATTACAATAACAGGAAAGGTTAGCATTTTATATCATACCCCCAAGACATGCTAACCCCTCACCATTACAATAACAGGGGAGGTTAGCATTTTATATCATACCCCCAAGACATGCTAACCTCTCACCATTACAACAACAGGGGAGTTTAGCATTTTATATCATAACCCCAAGACATGCTAACATCTCACCATTACAATAACAGGGAAGGTTAGCATTTTATATCATAACCCCTAGACATGCTAACATCTCACCATTACAACAACAGGGGAGTTTAGCATTTTATATCATAACCCCAAGACATGCTAACCTCTCACCATTACAATAACAAGGGAGGTTAGCATTTTATATCATACCCCCAAGACATGCTAACATCGCACCATTACAATAACAGGCTATGTTAACATTTTATATCATACCCCCAAGACATGCTAACCCCTCACCATTACAATAACAGGGAAGGTTAGCATTTTATATCATACCCCCAAGACATGCTAACCTCTCACCATTACAATAACAGGGGAGATTAGCATTTTATATCATACCCCCAAGACATGCTAACCTCTCACCATTACAATAACAGGGAAGGTTAGCATTTTATATCATAACCCCAAGACATGCTAACCTCTCACCATTACAACAACAGGGGAGTTTAGCATTTTATATCATAACCCCAAGACATGCTAACATCTCACCATTACAATAACAGGGAAGGTTAGCATTTTATATCATAACCCCAAGACATGCTAACATCTCACCATTACAACAACAGGGGAGTTTAGCATTTTATATCATAACCCCAAGACATGCTAACCTCTCACCATTACAATAACAAGGGAGGTTAGCATTTTATATCATACCCCCAAGACATGCTAACATCGCACCATTACAATAACAGGCTATGTTAACATTTTATATCATACCCCCAAGACATGCTAACCCCTCACCATTACAATAACAGGGAAGGTTAGCATTTTATATCATACCCCCAAGACATGCTAACCTCTCACCATTACAATAACAGGGGGGGTTAGCATACCCCCAAGACATGCTAACCTCTCACCATTACAATAACAAGGGAGGTTAGCATTTTATATCATACCCCCAAGACATGCTAACATCGCACCATTACAATAACAGGCTATGTTAACATTTTATATCATACCCCCAAGACATGCTAACCCCTCACCATTACAATAACAGGGAAGGTTAGCATTTTATATCATACCCCCAAGACATGCTAACCCCTCACCATTACAATAACAGGGGAGGTTAGCATTTTATATCATACCCCCAAGACATGCTAACCTCTCACCATTACAACAACAGGGGAGTTTAGCATTTTATATCATAACCCCAAGACATGCTAACATCTCACCATTACAATAACAGGGAAGGTTAGCATTTTATATCATAACCCCTAGACATGCTAACATCTCACCATTACAACAACAGGGGAGTTTAGCATTTTATATCATAACCCCAAGACATGCTAACCTCTCACCATTACAATAACAAGGGAGGTTAGCATTTTATATCATACCCCCAAGACATGCTAACATCGCACCATTACAATAACAGGCTATGTTAACATTTTATATCATAACCCCAAGACATGCTAACATCTCACCATTACAATAACAGGGAAGGTTAGCATTTTATATCATAACCCCTAGACATGCTAACATCTCACCATTACAACAACAGGGGAGTTTAGCATTTTATATCATAACCCCAAGACATGCTAACCTCTCACCATTACAACAACAGGGGAGTTTAGCATTTTATATCATAACCCCAAGACATGCTAACATCTCACCATTACAATAACAGGGAAGGTTAGCATTTTATATCATAACCCCTAGACATGCTAACATCTCACCATTACAACAACAGGGGAGTTTAGCATTTTATATCATAACCCCAAGACATGCTAACCTCTCACCATTACAATAACAAGGGAGGTTAGCATTTTATATCATACCCCCAAGACATGCTAACCTCTCACCATTACAATAACAAGGGAGGTTAGCATTTTTGGGCGGTATGATATTTGTGCGTCTATAACTTTCTCACTCATCATTATTCACGATTCATTCAGGACTATCCGTAATCACGGTAACATCGTGTATATGTCTATATGTCAGTGGAGGCTGCTGAGGGGAGGACGGCTCATAGTCTGGAATGCAGTCAATGCAGAAGTATCAACCACATGGAAACCACATCTTTGATGTGTTTGATGCCATTCCATTGAATCCGTTCCAGACATTATTGTGAGCCGTCCGCCCCCCAGCAGCCTCCACTGAAATACTAAACTTTTGACTACTTTAATACACATAGGTGAATTTATCCCAATACTTTTTGTCCCATAAAATGGGGGGACAATGTTCAAAAAGTGCTGTAATTTTCTAAACGGTTCACCTGATATGGATGAAAATCCCCTCAAATGAAAGCTGACAGTCGGCACTTTAACCTCGTAGTCATTGTATAATTTTAAATCCAAAGTGCTGGAGTACAGAGCCAAAACAACACAACATGTGTTGGAGCTCACTGTCTTTAGTCTGCTGGTTTGGTTAACTATTTAATTATCTGCATGACTTCTCTGTTTTCTCTCTCTCTCTGTTGGGAAGGGCCTGTCAGTAATCACTTCACTGTTACTCTACAACTGTTGTTTACCAAGCCTGCCAGTAATCACTTCACTGTTACTCTACAACTGTTGTTTACCAAGCCTGCCAGTAATCACTTCACTGTTACTCTACAACTGTTGTTTACCAAGCCTGCCAGTAATCACTTCACTGTTACTCTACAACTGTTGTTTACCAAGCCTGCCAGTAATCACTTCACTGTTACTCTACAACTGTTGTTTACCAAGCCTGCCAGTAATCACTTCACTGTTACTCTACAACTGTTGTTTACCAAGCCTGTCAGTAATCACTTCACTGTTACTCTACAACTGTTGTTTACCAAGCCTGTCAGTAATCACTTCACTGTTACTCTACAACTGTTGTTTACCAAGCCTGCCAGTAATCACTTCACTGTTACTCTACAACTGTTGTTTACCAAGCCTGCCAGTAATCACTTCACTGTTACTCTACAACTGTTGTTTACCAAGCCTGTCAGTAATCACTTCACTGTTACTCTACAACTGTTGTTTACCAAGCCTGTCAGTAATCACTTCACTGTTACTCTACAACTGTTGTTTACCAAGCCTGCCAGTAATCACTTCACTGTTACTCTACAACTGTTGTTTACCAAGCCTGTCAGTAATCACTTCACTGTTACTCTACAACTGTTGTTTACCAAGCCTGTCAGTAATCACTTCACTGTTACTCTACAACTGTTGTTTACCAAGCCTGCCAGAGAACCTGAGGGGCCCAGACTCTGGAAGAGCCTGTTTTTTATCCTCTTATGTTTGTTATGTCGTGTCTTTGGCCTGAAGTGATATGACATGCTATTCTATAAAATCCTTTCTCCGTAATTAATATTACCTGATTGAGCTAATCACGTAAATGTAATTAACTAGAAAGTCGGGGCACCACGAAATAATATTTATAGAGCTGTTATCTTCCGAATAAACTCTTAAAGACCTAGTAATATTTTACATCAATAGCAGTCAATATTAATCGTCACCTTATTTCAGTCTCATCTGAAAGTTGTAAATTCTTGGTTATCTTCACGAACCCTGTCTAACAAGTTGAATCAGCAATACAAAATTGGGTTTAATTATTTATTTACTAAATACCTAACTAATCACACAGAATTACATCTACACAGAATGAATCATACCTTGATTACAAATTACGTCATAAAGGAAAATGTCCCTAGCGGGCGGAACAGATATGACAGCTTGTTACACAAGAGAAAAGGGGCAGGGTTTGAGTGAAAGAGCGGGAAGACTGAGGAACAAAGGGCGAAGCTGTGCTATCGTAAATACAATATCTTATGCATTCTAAATTACCGCCCATTTGGAAAAGGAAAATGCAATAAATATTTACTCTGAGCTGCGCTTCGGTAGGTTGGTGGTAGATGGAAGGCCGTGTTGCCCAACCGGGTCCTTTGTCCTTTGAAGAATGTCTCTGCTGCTGCTGCTGGGTGGTAGACGGGATACTCTGTCTGTCCTAATTTACGTTTGCAGCTGCTGTTGCTAACTCAACGTCTAGGAGGTATCACTTCTATAGTGAATAAGAGTTCAAAGTTCATACCATTCGCAACCAAAGCTCATGCTGAGGTTGGCTTCGTTCTGTAGTTGTTATCTGAACCATTCTGACATTGGACCGTCGTCCTCACATCCTCGGAACAGGAAGTTACATTTTCGTCAATGGCTTATATAGTGGAGGGAGAAGGGTGTGTCTGAAAAGTGTATAACCCATGTCTCTTCACAGGGACGGGCTGAGCAGAGCCCTAAACTTATGAAAACCCAAATCTCTCATTTGGAAGCTAAAATTACATTTAATCTCTTCACAAATCATTTCATATTCAAACATTTGAATTGACTTTCCACAGTAGAGTTTATGTCATTCTATCATTGATGAGAATGTGTCAGAGGGCAACCGAACTGACATAATATACCTTAAGTACCAGTAGACAATAACAGGGGGTCTATTATAATACAGGCCAGGTCTATTATAATACAGGTCAGGTCTATTATAATACATACAAGGTATATTATAATACAGGCCAGGTCTATTATAATACATGCAAAGTCTGTTATAATACAGGCCAGGTCTAGAGGCCAGGTCTAGTATACTACAGGTCAGGTCTATTATAATACATACCAGGTCTATTATAATACAGGACAGGTCTATTATAATACATGCCAGGTCTATTATAATACAGGCCAGGTCTAGAGGCCAGGTGTAGTATAATACAGGCAAGGTCTATTATATTACCGTCCAGGTCTACAGGCCAGGTCTATTATAGTACAGACCAGGTCTAGTATAAGTCAGACCAGGTGTATTATAATACAGGCCAGGTCTATTATAATACAGACCAGGTCTATGATAATACAGGCCATTTATATTATAATACAGACCAGGTATATTATAATACAGGCCAGGTTTACAGGCCAGGTCTATTTTAATACTGGTCAGGTCTATTTTAATACAGACCAGGTATTTTAAAATACAGGCCAGGTCGAGTATAATACAGGTCAGGTCTATTATAATACAGGACAGGTCTATTATCATACAGGCCAGGTCTAGAGGCCAGGTCTAGTATAATACAGACCAGGTCTATTATAATACAGACCAGGTCTACAGGCCATGTCTAGTATAATACAGGTCAGGTCTATTTTAATACAGACCAGGTCTATTATACTACAGGTCAGGTCTATTATAATACATACCAGGTCTATTATAATACAGGACAGGTCTATTATAATACATGCCAGGTCTATTATAATACAGGCCAGGTCTAGAGGCCAGGTGTAGTATAATACAGGCAAGGTCTATTATATTACCGTCCAGGTCTACAGGCCAGGTCTATTATAGTACAGACCAGGTCTAGTATAAGTCAGACCAGGTGTATTATAATACAGGCCAGGTCTATTATAATACAGACCAGGTCTATGATAATACAGGCCATTTATATTATAATACAGACCAGGTATATTATAATACAGGCCAGGTTTACAGGCCAGGTCTATTTTAATACTGGTCAGGTCTATTTTAATACAGACCAGGTATTTTAAAATACAGGCCAGGTCGAGTATAATACAGGTCAGGTCTATTATAATACAGGACAGGTCTATTATCATACAGGCCAGGTCTAGAGGCCAGGTCTAGTATAATACAGACCAGGTCTATTATAATACAGACCAGGTCTACAGGCCATGTCTAGTATAATACAGGTCAGGTCTATTTTAATACAGACCAGGTCTATTATAATACAGGTCAGGTCTATTTTAATACAGACCAGGTCTATTTTAATACAGACCAGGTCGATTCTATTATAATAGAGGACAGGTCTATTATAATAAAGGCCAGGTTTACAGACCAGGTCTATTATAATACACACCAGGTCTACAGGCCAGGTCTAGTATAATACAGGTCAGGTCTATTATAATACAGACCCGGTCTATTATTATAGAGGCCGGGTATACAGTTCAGGTCTATTATAATACAGGCCAGGTCTAATATAATACATACCATGTATATTATAATACAGGTCAGGTCTATTATAATACAGGGCAGGTCTATTATACATTTACATTTTTACATTTTAAGTCATTTAGCAGACGCTCTTATCCAGAGCGACTTACAAATTGGAAAGTTCATACATATTCATCCTGGTCCCCCCGTGGGGAATGAACCCACAACCCTGGCGTTGCAAGCGCCATGCTCTACCAACTGAGCCACACGGGACAGACCAGGTCTACAGGCCAGGTCTAGTATAATACAGGTCAGGGCTATTATAATAGCGACCAGGTCTATTATTATACAGGCCATGTCTACATGCCAGGTATAGTAAAATAAAGGTCAGGTCTATTACAATACACATCAGGTATATTGTAATACAGGCCAGGTCTATTATATTACCGGCTAGGACTACAGGCCAGGTCTAGTATAATACAGGTCAGGTCTATTATAATACAGACCTGGTCTATTAAAATACAGGCCAGGTCTACAGGCCAGGTCTAGTATAATACAGGGCAGAACTATTATAGTACAGGCCAGGTCTATTATATTACCGGCCAGGTCTATTATAATACCGACCATGTATATTCTAATACAGGTCAGTTCTATTATAATACAGGCTAGGTCAACAGGTCAGGTCTAGTAAAATACATGCTAGGTATTTTATGATACAGGACAGGTCTACAGGCCAAGTCTAGTATAATACAGTCCAGGTCTATTATAATACAGGTCAGGTCTGTTATTATACTGTCCAAGTCTATTATTACACAGGCCAGGTCTACAGACCAGGTCTAGTATAATACAGGTCAGGTCTATTATGATACAGGCCAGGTCTGATATATTACAGGCCAGGTCTGTTATAATACAGGCTTGATCTATTATAATACACGCCAGGTCTATAATAATAAAGGCCAGGTCTATTATAATACAGGCCAGGTCTACAGGCCAGGTCTATTATAATACAGTCCAGGTCTATTATAATACAGACCAGGTCTATTATAATAACGACCATGTATATTATAATACAGGTCAGTTCTATTATAATACAGGACAGGTCTACAGGCCAAGTCTAGTATAATACAGGCCAGGTCTGTTATAATACAGGTCAGGTCTGTTATTATACTGGCCAGGTCTATTATTATACAGGCCAGGTCTACAGACCAGGTCTAGTATAATACAGGTCTGGTCTATTATAATACAGATCAGGTCTATTATAATACAGGTCAGGTCTAAAATAACACAGACCAGGACCATTATAATACAGGCCAGATCGAGTATAATACAGGCCAGGTCTATTATAATACAGGCCAGGTCTACAGGCCAGGTCTAGTATAATACAGGCAGGTCTATTATAACACAGACCAGGTCTATGATAATACAGGCCAGGTATATTATAATACAGGCCATGTTTACAGACCAGGTCTATTATAATACAGACCAGGTCTACAGGCAAGGTCTAGTATAATACAGGCCAGGTCTATTATAATACAGGCCAGGTCTACAGGTCAGGTCTATTATAATACAGACCCGGTCTATTATTATACAGGCCGGGTATACAGGCCAGGTCTAGTATAATACAGGCCAGGTCTATTATAATACAGACCATGTATATTATAATACAGGTCAGGTCTATTATAATACAGGGCAGGTCTATTATAATACAGGCCAGGTCTACAGGTCAGGTCTAGTATAATACAGGTCAGGGCTATTATAATACAGACCAGGTATATTATTATACAGGCCAGGTCTACAGGCCAGGTCTATTATAATACGGGGCAGGTCTATTATAATACAGACCAGGTATATTATAATACAGGTCAGGGCTATTATAATACAGACCAGGTATATTATTATACAGGCCAGGTCTACAGGCCAGGTCTATTATAATACAGGGCAGGTCTATTATAATACAGGCCAGGTCTACAGGTCAGGTCTAGTATAATACAGATCAGGTCTATTATAATACAGACCAGGTCTATTATTATACAGGCCATGTGTACATGCCAGGTATAGTAAAATACAGGTCAGGTCTATTACAATACAGATCAGGTATATTGTAATACAGGTCAGGTCTATTATAGTACAGACCAGGGATATTATAATACAGGCCAGATCGAGTATAATACAGGACAGGGCTTTTATAATATAGGCCAAGTGTATTGTAATGCAGGCCAGGTCTATAGGCCAGGTCTAGTATAATACATGCATGTCTATTATTATACAGACCAGTTCTATTATAATACAGACCAGGTATATTATAATACAGGCCAGGTCTATTATAATACCGGCCAGGTCTACCGGCCAGGTCTATTATAATACAGACCAGGTATATTATAATACAGGCCAGGTCTATTATAATACAGAACAGGTCTACAGGCCATGTCTAGTATAATACAGGTCAGGTCTATTATCATACAGACCAGGTCTATTATAATACAGGCCAGGTCTATTATAATACAGGTCAGGTCTATTATAATACATACAAGGTCTATTATAATACAGGCCAGGTCTATTATAATACATGCCAAGTCTATTATAATACAGGCCAGGTCTAGAGGCCAGGTCTAGTATACTACAGGTCAGGTCTATTACAATACATACCAGGTCTATTATAATATAGGTCAGGTCTATTATAATACAGGCCAGGTCTATTATAATACAGGCCAGGTCTAGAGGCAAGGTCTAGTATAATACAGACCAGGTATATTATAATACAGAACAGGTCTACAGGCCATGTCTAGTATAATACAGGTCAGGTCTATTATCATACAGACCAGGTCTATTATAATACAGGCCAGGTCTATTATAATACAGGTCAGGTCTATTATAATACATACAAGGTCTATTATAATACAGGCCAGGTCTATTATAATACATGCCAAGTCTATTATAATACAGGCCAGGTCTAGAGGCCAGGTCTAGTATACTACAGGTCAGGTCTATTACAATACATACCAGGTCTATTATAATACAGGCCAGGTCTATTATAATACATTCCAGGTCTATTATAATACAGGCCAGGTCTAGAGGCCAGGTGTAGTATAATATAGACCAGGTCTAATATAATACAGACCAGGTCTACAGGCCATGTCTAGTATAATACAGGCCAGGTCTACAGTCCAGGTCTAATATAACACAGAACATAACTATTATATTACAGGCCAGGTCTACAGGCCCGGTCTAGTATAATACAGGCCAAGTCTACAAGCCAGGTCTAATGTAATACAGGTCAGGTCAATTATAATACAGACCAGGTCTATAATAATACAGGCCAGGTCTACAGGCCAGGTCTATTATAATACAGGCCAGGTCGAGAATAAAGGAGACTAGACATCTACCACCCCACTATCACTATCAGATTAGAGCCATAAAGGAGACTAGACATCTACCACCCCACTACCACTATCAGATTAGAGCCATAAAGGAGACTAGACATCTACCACCTCACTACCACTATCAGATTAGAGCCATACAGGAGACTAGACATCTCCACCCCATTACCACTATCAGATTAGAGCCATAAAGGAGACTAGACATCTACCACTATCAGATTAGAGCCATAAAGGAGACTAGACATCTACCACCCCACTACCACTATCAGATTAGAGCCATAAAGGAGACTAGACATCTACCACCCCACTACCACTATCAGATTAGAGCCATACAGGAGACTAGACATCTACCACCCCACTACCACTATCAGATTAGAGCCAAAAAGGAGACTAGACATCTATCACCCCACGACCACTATCAGATTAGAGCCATAAGGGAGAAATCTACCACCCCACTACCACTACCAGATTAGAGCCATAAGGGAGACAAGACATCTACCACCCCACTACCACTACCAGATTAGAGCCATAAAGAAGACTATACATCTACCACCCCACTACCACTATCAGATTCGAGCCGTAAGGGAGAAATCTAAGACCCCACTACCACTACCAGATTAGAGCCATAAAGGAGACTAGACATCTACCACCCCACTACCACTATCAGATTAGAGCCATAAAGGAGACTAGACATCTACCACCTCACTACCACTATCAGATTAGAGCCATACAGGAGACTAGACATCTCCACCCCATTACCACTATCAGATTAGAGCCATAAAGGAGACTAGACATCTACCACTATCAGATTAGAGCCATAAAGGAGACTAGACATCTACCACCCCACTACCACTATCAGATTAGAGCCATAAAGGAGACTAGACATCTACCACCCCACTACCACTATCAGATTAGAGCCATAAAGGAGACTAGACATCTATCACCCCACGACCACTATCAGATTAGAGCCATAAGGGAGAAATCTACCACCCCACTACCACTACCAGATTAGAGCCATAAGGGAGACAAGACATCTACCACCCCACTACCACTATCAGATTAGAGCCTTTAAGGAGACTAGACATCTACCACCTCACTACCACTATCAGATTAGAGCCATAAAGGAGACTAGACATCTATCACCCCACTACCACTATCAGATTAGAGCCATAAGGGAGACTAGACATCTACCACCCCATTACCACTATCAGATTAGAGCCATAAAGGAGACTAGACATCTACCACCCCACTACCACTATCAGATTAGAGCCATAAAGGAAACTAGACATTTACCACTATCAGATTAGAGCAATAAAGGAGACTAGACATCTACCATCCCACTAGTACTATCGGATTAGAGCCATAAAGGACACTAGACATCGACCACCCCACTACCACTATCAGATTAGAGCCATAAAGGAGACTAGACATCTATCAACCCACTACCACTATCAGATTAGAGCCATAAAGGAGACTAGACATCTACCACCCCATTACCACTATCAGATTAGAGCCATAAAGGAGACTAGACATCTACCACCCCACTACCACTATCAGATTAGAGCCATAAGGGAGACTAGACATCTACCACCCCATTACCACTATCAGATTAGAGCCATACAGGAGACTAGACATCTACCACCCCACTACTACTATCAGATTAGAGCCATAAAGGAGACTAGACATCTATCACCCCACGGCCACTATCAGATTAGAGCCATAAGGGAGAAATCTACCACCCCACTACCACTACCAGATTAGAGCCATAAGGGAGACTAGACATCTACCACCCCACTACCACTATCAGATTAGAGCCATAAAGGAGACTAGACATCTACCACCCCACTACCACTATCAGATTAGAGCCATAAAGCAGACTAGACATCTATCACCCCACTACCACTATCAGATTAGAGCCATAAAGGAGACTAGACATCTACCACCCCACTACCACTATCAGATTAGAGCCATAAAGGAGACTAGACATCTACCACCTCACTACCACTATCAGATTAGAGCCATAAAGGAGACTAGACATCTACCACCCCACTACCACTATCAGATTCGAGCCGTAAGGGAGAAATCTAAGACCCCACTACCACTACCAGATTAGAGCCATAAGGGAGACTAGACATCTACCACCCCACTACCACTATCAGATTAGAGCCATAAAGGAGACTAGACATCTACCACCCCACTACCACTATCAGATTAGAGCCATAAAGGAGACTAGACATCTATCACCCCACTACCACTATCAGATTAGAGCCTTTAAGGAGACTAGACATCTACCACCTCACTACCACTATCAGATTAGAGCGATAAAGGAGACTAGACATCTATCACCCCACTACCACTATCAGATTAGAGCCATAAAGGAGACTAGACATCTACCACCCCACTACCACTATCAGATTAGAGCCATAAAGGAGACTAGACATCTACCACCCCACTACCACTATCAGATTAGAGCCATAAAGGAAACTAGACATTTACCACTATCAGATTAGAGCCATAAAGGAGACTAGACATCTACCATCCCACTAGTACTATCGGATTAGAGCCATAAAGGACACTAGACATCGACCACCCCACTACCACTATCAGATTAGAGCCATAAAGGAGACTAGACATCTATCAACCCACTACCACTATCAGATTAGAGCCATAAGGGAGACTAGACATCTACCACCCCATTACCACTATCAGATTAGAGCCATAAAGGAGACTAGACATCTACCACTATCAGATTAGAGCCATAAAGGAGACTAGACATCTACCACCCCACTACTACTATCAGATTAGAGCCATAAAGGAGACTAGACATCTATCACCCCACGGCCACTATCAGATTAGAGCCATAAGGGAGAAATCTACCACCCCACTACCACTACCAGATTAGAGCCATAAGGGAGACTAGACATCTATCACCCCACTACCACTATCAGATTAGAGCCATAAGGGAGACTAGACATCTACCACCCCACTACCACTATCAGATTAGAGCCATAAAGGAGACTAGACATCTACCACCCCACTACCACTATCAGATTAGAGCCATAAAGCAGACTAGACATCTATCACCCCACTACCACTATCAGATTAGAGCCATAAAGGAGACTAGACATCTACCACCCCACTACCACTATCAGATTAGAGCCATAAAGGAGACTAGACATCTACCACCTCACTACCACTATCAGATTAGAGCCATAAAGGAGACTAGACATCTATCACCCCACTACCACTATCAGATTAGAGCCATTAAGGAGACTAGACATCTACCACCCCACTACCACTATCAGATTAGAGCCATAAAGGAGACTAGACATCTACCACTATCAGATTAGAGCCATAAAGGAGACTAGACATCTACCACCCCACTACTACTATCAGATTAGAGCCATAAAGGAGACTAGACATCTATCACCCCACTACCACTATCAGATTAGAGCCATAAGGGAGACTAGACATCGACCACCCCAATACCACTATCAGATTAGAGCCATAAGGGATAAATCTACCACCCCACTACCACTACCAGATTAGAGCCATAAAGGAGACTAGACATCTACCACTATCAGATTAGAGCCATAAAGGAGACTAGACATCTACCACCCCACTACCACTATCAGATTAGAGCCATAAAGGAGACTAGACATCTACCACCCCACTACCACTATCAGATTAGAGCCAAAAAGGAGACTAGAGATCTATCACCCCACGGCCACTATCAGATTAGAGCCATAAGGGAGAAATCTACCACCCCACTACCACTACCAGATTAGAGCCATAAGGGAGACTAGACATCTACCACCCCACTACCACTATCAGATTAGAGCCATACAGGAGACTAGACATCTACCACCCCATTACCACTATCAGATTAGAGCCATAAAGGAGACTAGACATCTACCACCCCACTACCACTATCAGATTAGAGCCATAAAGGAGACTAGACATCTACCACCCCACTACCACTATCAGATTAGAGCCAAAAAGGAGACTAGAGATCTATCACCCCACGGCCACTATCAGATTAGAGCCATAAGGGAGAAATCTACCACCCCACTACCACTACCAGATTAGAGCCATAAGGGAGACTAGACATCTACCACCCCACTACCACTATCAGATTAGAGCCATACAGGAGACTAGACATCTACCACCCCATTACCAATATCAGATTAGAGCCATAAAGGAGACTAGACATCTACCACCCCACTACCACTATCAGATTAGAGCCATAAGGGAGACTAGACATCGACCACCCCAATACCACTATCAGATTAGAGCCATAAGGGAGAAATCTACCACCTCACTACCACTATCAGATTAGAGCCATAAAGGAGACTAGACATCTATCACCCCACTACCACTATCAGATTAGAGCCATAAAGGAGACTAGACATCTACCACCCCACTACCACTATCAGAATAGAGCCATAAAGGAGACTAGACATCTACCACTATCAGATTAGAGCCATAAAGGAGACTAGACATCTACCACCCCACTACCACTATCAGATTAGAGCCATAAAGGAGACTAGACATCTACCACTATCAGATTAGAGCCATAAGGGAGACTAGACATCTACCACCCGACTACCACTATCAGATTAGAGCCATAAAGGAGACTAGACATCTACCACTATCAGATTAGAGCCATAAGGGAGACTAGACATCTACCACCCCACTACCACTATCAGATTAGAGCCATAAAGGAGACTAGACATCTACAACTAACAGATTAGAGCCATACAGGAGACTAGACATCTACCACCCCATTACCACTATCAGATTAAAGCCATAAAGGAGACTAGACATCTACCACCCCACTACCACTATCAGATTAGAGCCATAAAGGAGACTAGACATCTACCACTATCAGATTAGAGCCATAAAGGAGACTAGACATCTACCACCCCACTACCACTATCAGATTAGAGCCATAAAGGAGACTAGACTTCTACCACCCCACTACCACTATCAGATTAGAGCCATAAAGGAGACTAGACATCTACCACTATCAGATTAGAGCCATAAAGGAGACTAGACATCTACCACCCCACTACCACTATCAGATTAGAGCCATAAAGGAGACTAGACATCTACCACCCCACTACCACTATCAGATTAGAGCCAAAAAGGAGACTAGAGATCTATCACCCCACGGCCACTATCAGATTAGAGCCATAAGGGAGAAATATACCACCCCACTACCACTACCAGATTAGAGCCATAAGGGAGACTAGACATCTACCACCCCACTACCACTATCAGATTAGAGCCATAAAGGAGACTAGACATCTACCACCCCATTACCACTATCAGATTAGAGCCATAAAGGAGACTAGACATCTACCACCCCACTACCACTATCAGATTAGAGCCATAAGGGAGACTAGACATCGACCACCCCAATACCACTATCAGATTAGAGCCATAAGGGAGAAATCTACCACCTCACTACCACTATCAGATTAGAGCCATAAAGGAGACTAGACATCTACCACCCCACTACCACTATCAGATTAGAGCCATAAAGGAGACTAGACATCTACCACCCCACTACCACTATCAGATTAGAGCCATAAATGAGACTAGACATCTACCACTATCAGATTAGAGCCATAACGGAGACTAGACATCTACCACCCCACTACTACTATCAGATTAGAGCCATAAGGGAGACTAGACATCTACCACCCCACTACCACTATCAGATTAGAGCCATAAAGGAGACTAGACATCTATCACCCCACTACCACTATCAGATTAGAGCCATAAGGGAGACTAGACATCTACCACCCCACTACCACTATCAGATTAGAGCCATAAAGGAGACTAGACATCTATCACCCCACTACCACTATCAGATTAGAGCCATAAAGGAGACTAGACATCTACCACCCTACTACCACTATCAGATTAGAGCCATAAAGGAGACTAGACATCTACCACCTCACTACCACTATCAGATTAGAGCCATAAAGGAGACTAGACATCTATCACCCCACTACCACTATCAGATTAGAGCCATAAGGGAGACTAGACATCGACCACCCCAATACCACTATCAGATTAGAGCCATAAGGGAGAAATCTACCACCTCACTACCACTATCAGATTAGAGCCATAAAGGAGACTAGACATCTACCACCCCACTACCACTATCAGATTAGAGCCATAAAGGAGACTAGACATCTACCATAAAGGAGACTAGACATCTACCACCCCACTACCACTATCAGATTAGAGCCATAAAGGAGACTAGACATCTACCACTATCAGATTAGAGCCATAAGGGAGACTAGACATCTACCACCCCACTACTACTGTCAGATTAGAGCCATAAAGGAGACTAGACATCTACCACCTTACTACCACTATCAGATTAGAACCATAAAGGAGACTAGACATCTATCATCCCACTACCACTATCAGATTAGAGCCATAAAGGAGACTAGACATCTACCACTATCAGATTAGAGCCATAAAGGAGACTAGACATCTACCACCCCACTACCACTATCAGATTAAGGCCATAAAGGAGACTAGACATCTACCACTATCAGATTAGAGCCATAAAGGAGACTAGACATCTTCCACCCCACTACCACTATCAGATTAGAGCCATAAAGGAGACTAAACATCTACCACTATCAGATTAGAGCCATACAGGAGACTAGACATCTACCACCCCACTACTACTATCAGATTAGAGCCATAAGGGAGACTAGACATCTACCACCTCACTACCACTATCAGATTAGAGCCATAAAGGAGACTAGACATCTATCACCCCATTACCACTATCAGATTAGAGCCGTAAGGGAGAAATCTAAGACCCCACTATCACTACCAGATTAGAGCCATAAGGGAGACTAGACATCTACCACCCCACTACCACTATCAAATTAGAGCCATAAAGGAGACTAGACATCTACCACCCCACTACCACTATCAGATTAGAGCCATAAAGGAGACTAGACATCTACCAACCCACTACCACTATCAGATTAGAGCCATAAAGGAGACTAGACATCTATCACCCCACTACCAATATCAGATTAGAGCCATAAAGGAGACTAGACATCTACCACCCCACTACCACTATCAGATTAGAGCCATAAAGGAGACTAGACATCTACCACTATCAGATTAGAGCCATAAAGGAGACTAGACATCTACCACCCCACTACTACTATCAGATTAGAGCCATAAGGGAGACTAGACATCTACCACCCCACTACCACTATCAGATTAGAGCCATAAAGGAGACTAGAGATCTATCACCCCACGGCCACTATCAGATTAGAGCCATAAGGGAGACATCTACCACCCCACTACCACTATCAGATTAGAGCCATAAAGGAGACTAGACATCTACCACTATCAGATTAGAGCCATAAAGGAGACTAGACATCTACCACCCCACTACCACTATCAGATTAGAGCCATAAAGGAGACTAGACATCTACCACTATCAGATTAGAGACATAAGGGAGACTAGACATCTACCACCCCACTACTACTGTCAGATTAGAGCCATAAAGGAGACTAGACATCTACCACCTCACTACCACTATCAGATTAGAACCATAAAGGAGACTAGACATCTATCATCCCACTACCACTATCAGATTAGAGCCATAAAGGAGACTAGACATCTACCACTATCAGATTAGAGCCATAAAGGAGACTAGACATCTACCACCCCACTACCACTATCAGATTAAGGCCATAAAGGAGACTAGACATCTACCACTATCAGATTAGAGCCATACAGGAGACTAGACATCTACCACCCCACTACTACTATCAGATTAGAGCCATAAGGGAGACTAGACATCTACCAACTCACTACCACTATCAGATTAGAGCCATAAAGGAGACTAGACATCTATCACCCCATTACCACTATCAGATTAGAGCCGTAAGGGAGAAATCTAAGACCCCACTATCACTACCAGATTAGAGCCATAAAGGAGACTAGACATCTATCACCCCATTACCACTATCAGATTAGAGCCATAAGGGAGACATCTACCACCCCACTACCACTATCAAATTAGAGCCATAAAGGAGACTAGACATCTACCACCCCACTACCATTATCAGATTAGAGCCATAAAGGAGACTAGACATCTACCAACCCACTACCACTATCAGATTAGAGCCATAAAGGAGACTAGACATCTATCACCCCACTACCAATATCAGATTAGAGCCATAAAGGAGACTAGACATCTATCACCCCACTACCACTATCAGATTAGAGCCATAAGGGAGAATAGACATCTACCACCCCACTACCACTATCAGATTAGAGCCATAAAGGAGACTAGACATCTATCACCCCACTACCACTATCAGATTAGAGCCATAAGGGAGACTAGACATCTACCACCCCATTACCACTATCAGATTAGAGTCGTAAGGGAGAAATCTAAGACCCCACTATCACTACCAGATTAGAGCCATAAGGGAGACTAGACATCTACCACCCCACTACCACTATCAAATTAGAGCCATAAAGGAGACTAGACATCTACCACCCCACTACCACTATCAGATTAGAGCCATAAAGGAGACTAGACATCTATCACCCCACTACCACTATCAGATTAGAGCCATAAAGGAGACTAGACATCTATCACCCCACTACCAATATCAGACTAGAGCCATAAAGGAGACTAGACATCTACCACCCCACTACCACTATCAGATTAGAGCCATAAAGGAGACTAGACATCTACCACTATCAGATTAGAGCCATAAAGGAGACTAGACATCTACCACCCCACTACTACTATCAGATTAGAGCCATAAGGGAGACTAGACATCTACCACCCCACTACCACTATCAGATTAGAGCCATAAAGGAGACTAGAGATCTATCACCCCACGGCCACTATCAGATTAGAGCCATAAGGGAGACATCTACCACCCCACTACCACTATCAGATTAGAGCCATAAAGGAGACTAGACATCTACCACTATCAGATTAGAGCCATAAAGGAGACTAGACATCTACCACCCCACTACCACTATCAGATTAGAGCCATAAAGGAGACTAGACATCTACCACTATCAGATTAGAGCCATAAGGGAGACTAGACATCTATCACCCCACTACCACTATCAGATTAGAGCCATAAAGGAGACTAGACATCTACCACCTTACTACCACTATCAGATTAGAACCATAAAGGAGACTAGACATCTATCATCCCACTACCACTATCAGATTAGAGCCATAAAGGAGACTAGACATCTACCACTATCAGATTAGAGCCATAAAGGAGACTAGACATCTACCACCCCACTACCACTATCAGATTAAGGCCATAAAGGAGACTAGACATCTACCACTATCAGATTAGAGCCATAAAGGAGACTAGACATCTTCCACCCCACTACCACTATCAGATTAGAGCCATAAAGGAGACTAAACATCTACCACTATCAGATTAGAGCCATACAGGAGACTAGACATCTACCACCCCACTACTACTATCAGATTAGAGCCATAAGGGAGACTAGACATCTACCACCTCACTACCACTATCAGATTAGAGCCATAAAGGAGACTAGACATCTATCACCCCATTACCACTATCAGATTAGAGCCGTAAGGGAGAAATCTAAGACCCCACTATCACTACCAGATTAGAGCCATAAGGGAGACTAGACATCTACCACCCCACTACCACTATCAAATTAGAGCCATAAAGGAGACTAGACATCTACCACCCCACTACCACTATCAGATTAGAGCCATAAAGGAGACTAGACATCTACCAACCCACTACCACTATCAGATTAGAGCCATAAAGGAGACTAGACATCTATCACCCCACTACCAATATCAGATTAGAGCCATAAAGGAGACTAGACATCTACCACCCCACTACCACTATCAGATTAGAGCCATAAAGGAGACTAGACATCTACCACTATCAGATTAGAGCCATAAAGGAGACTAGACATCTACCACCCCACTACTACTATCAGATTAGAGCCATAAGGGAGACTAGACATCTACCACCCCACTACCACTATCAGATTAGAGCCATAAAGGAGACTAGAGATCTATCACCCCACGGCCACTATCAGATTAGAGCCATAAGGGAGACATCTACCACCCCACTACCACTATCAGATTAGAGCCATAAAGGAGACTAGACATCTACCACTATCAGATTAGAGCCATAAGGGAGACTAGACATCTACCACCCCACTACTACTGTCAGATTAGAGCCATAAAGGAGACTAGACATCTACCACCTCACTACCACTATCAGATTAGAACCATAAAGGAGACTAGACATCTATCATCCCACTACCACTATCAGATTAGAGCCATAAAGGAGACTAGACATCTACCACTATCAGATTAGAGCCATAAAGGAGACTAGACATCTACCACCCCACTACCACTATCAGATTAAGGCCATAAAGGAGACTAGACATCTACCACTATCAGATTAGAGCCATACAGGAGACTAGACATCTACCACCCCACTACTACTATCAGATTAGAGCCATAAGGGAGACTAGACATCTACCAACTCACTACCACTATCAGATTAGAGCCATAAAGGAGACTAGACATCTATCACCCCATTACCACTATCAGATTAGAGCCGTAAGGGAGAAATCTAAGACCCCACTATCACTACCAGATTAGAGCCATAAAGGAGACTAGACATCTATCACCCCATTACCACTATCAGATTAGAGCCATAAGGGAGTATTCTACCACCCCACTACCACTATCAAATTAGAGCCATAAAGGAGACTAGACATCTACCACCCCACTACCATTATCAGATTAGAGCCATAAAGGAGACTAGACATCTACCAACCCACTACCACTATCAGATTAGAGCCATAAAGGAGACTAGACATCTATCACCCCACTACCAATATCAGATTAGAGCCATAAAGGAGACTAGACATCTATCACCCCACTACCACTATCAGATTAGAGCCATAAGGGAGAATAGACATCTACCACCCCACTACCACTATCAGATTAGAGCCATAAAGGAGACTAGACATCTATCACCCCACTACCACTATCAGATTAGAGCCATAAGGGAGACTAGACATCTACCACCCCACTACCACTATCAGATTAGAGTCGTAAGGGAGAAATCTAAGACCCCACTATCACTACCAGATTAGAGCCATAAGGGAGACTAGACATCTACCACCCCACTACCACTATCAAATTAGAGCCATAAAGGAGACTAGACATCTACCACCCCACTACCACTATCAGATTAGAGCCATAAAGGAGACTAGACATCTACCAACCCACTACCACTATCAGATTAGAGCCATAAAGGAGACTAGACATCTATCACCCCACTACCAATATCAGACTAGAGCCATAAAGGAGACTAGACATCTACCACCCCACTACCACTATCAGATTAGAGCCATAAAGGAGACTAGACATCTACCACTATCAGATTAGAGCCATAAAGGAGACTAGACATCTACCACCCCACTACTACTATCAGATTAGAGCCATAAGGGAGACTAGACATCTACCACCCCACTACCACTATCAGATTAGAGCCATAAAGGAGACTAGAGATCTATCACCCCACGGCCACTATCAGATTAGAGCCATAAGGGAGACATCTACCACCCCACTACCACTATCAGATTAGAGCCATAAAGGAGACTAGACATCTACCACTATCAGATTAGAGCCATAAAGGAGACTAGACATCTACCACCCCACTACCACTATCAGATTAGAGCCATAAAGGAGACTAGACATCTACCACTATCAGATTAGAGCCATAAAGGAGACTAGACATCTATCACCCCACTACCACTATCAGATTAGAGCCATAAAGGAGACTAGACATCTACCACCTTACTACCACTATCAGATTAGAACCATAAAGGAGACTAGACATCTATCATCCCACTACCACTATCAGATTAGAGCCATAAAGGAGACTAGACATCTACCACTATCAGATTAGAGCCATAAAGGAGACTAGACATCTACCACCCCACTACCACTATCAGATTAAGGCCATAAAGGAGACTAGACATCTACCACTATCAGATTAGAGCCATAAAGGAGACTAGACATCTTCCACCCCACTACCACTATCAGATTAGAGCCATAAAGGAGACTAAACATCTACCACTATCAGATTAGAGCCATACAGGAGACTAGACATCTACCACCCCACTACTACTATCAGATTAGAGCCATAAGGGAGACTAGACATCTACCACCTCACTACCACTATCAGATTAGAGCCATAAAGGAGACTAGACATCTATCACCCCATTACCACTATCAGATTAGAGCCGTAAGGGAGAAATCTAAGACCCCACTATCACTACCAGATTAGAGCCATAAGGGAGACTAGACATCTACCACCCCACTACCACTATCAAATTAGAGCCATAAAGGAGACTAGACATCTACCACCCCACTACCACTATCAGATTAGAGCCATAAAGGAGACTAGACATCTACCAACCCACTACCACTATCAGATTAGAGCCATAAAGGAGACTAGACATCTATCACCCCACTACCAATATCAGATTAGAGCCATAAAGGAGACTAGACATCTACCACCCCACTACCACTATCAGATTAGAGCCATAAAGGAGACTAGACATCTACCACTATCAGATTAGAGCCATAAAGGAGACTAGACATCTACCACCCCACTACTACTATCAGATTAGAGCCATAAGGGAGACTAGACATCTACCACCCCACTACCACTATCAGATTAGAGCCATAAAGGAGACTAGAGATCTATCACCCCACGGCCACTATCAGATTAGAGCCATAAGGGAGACATCTACCACCCCACTACCACTATCAGATTAGAGCCATAAAGGAGACTAGACATCTACCACTATCAGATTAGAGCCATAAAGGAGACTAGACATCTACCACCCCACTACCACTATCAGATTAGAGCCATAAAGGAGACTAGACATCTATCACCCCACTACCACTATCAGATTAGAGCCATAAGGGAGACTAGACATCTACCACCCCATTACCACTATCAGATTAGAGCCGTAAGGGAGAAATCTAAGACCCCACTATCACTACCAGATTAGAGCCATAAGGGAGACTAGACATCTACCACCCCACTACCACTATCAAATTAGAGCCATAAAGGAGACTAGACATCTACCACCCCACTACCACTATCAGATTAGAGCCATAAAGGAGACTAGACATCTACCACCCCACTACCACTATCAGATTAGAGCCATAAAGGAGACTAGACATCTACCACCCCACTACCACTATCAGACTAGAGCCATAAAGGAGACTAGACATCTACCACCCCACTACCACTATCAGATTAGAGCCATAAAGGAGACTAGACATCTACCACCCCACTACCACTATCAGATTAGAGCCATAAAGGAGACTAGACATCTACCACCCCACTACTACTATCAGATTAGAGCCATAAGGGAGACTAGACATCTACCACCCCACTACCACTATCAGATTAGAGCCATAAAGGAGACTAGAGATCTATCACCCCACGGCCACTATCAGATTAGAGCCATAAGGGAGACATCTACCACCCCACTACCACTATCAGATTAGAGCCATAAAGGAGACTAGACATCTACCACTATCAGATTAGAGCCATAAAGGAGACTAGACATCTACCACCCCACTACCACTATCAGATTAGAGCCATAAAGGAGACTAGACATCTACCACTATCAGATTAGAGCCATAAGGGAGACTAGACATCTACCACCCCACTACTACTGTCAGATTAGAGCCATAAAGGAGACTAGACATCTACCACCTTACTACCACTATCAGATTAGAACCATAAAGGAGACTAGACATCTATCATCCCACTACCACTATCAGATTAGAGCCATAAAGGAGACTAGACATCTACCACTATCAGATTAGAGCCATAAAGGAGACTAGACATCTACCACCCCACTACCACTATCAGATTAAGGCCATAAAGGAGACTAGACATCTACCACTATCAGATTAGAGCCATAAAGGAGACTAGACATCTTCCACCCCACTACCACTATCAGATTAGAGCCATAAAGGAGACTAAACATCTACCACTATCAGATTAGAGCCATACAGGAGACTAGACATCTACCACCCCACTACTACTATCAGATTAGAGCCATAAGGGAGACTAGACATCTACCACCTCACTACCACTATCAGATTAGAGCCATAAAGGAGACTAGACATCTATCACCCCATTACCACTATCAGATTAGAGCCGTAAGGGAGAAATCTAAGACCCCACTATCACTACCAGATTAGAGCCATAAGGGAGACTAGACATCTACCACCCCACTACCACTATCAAATTAGAGCCATAAAGGAGACTAGACATCTACCACCCCACTACCACTATCAGATTAGAGCCATAAAGGAGACTAGACATCTACCAACCCACTACCACTATCAGATTAGAGCCATAAAGGAGACTAGACATCTATCACCCCACTACCAATATCAGATTAGAGCCATAAAGGAGACTAGACATCTACCACCCCACTACCACTATCAGATTAGAGCCATAAAGGAGACTAGACATCTACCACTATCAGATTAGAGCCATAAAGGAGACTAGACATCTACCACCCCACTACTACTATCAGATTAGAGCCATAAGGGAGACTAGACATCTACCACCCCACTACCACTATCAGATTAGAGCCATAAAGGAGACTAGAGATCTATCACCCCACGGCCACTATCAGATTAGAGCCATAAGGGAGACATCTACCACCCCACTACCACTATCAGATTAGAGCCATAAAGGAGACTAGACATCTACCACTATCAGATTAGAGCCATAAAGGAGACTAGACATCTACCACCCCACTACCACTATCAGATTAGAGCCATAAAGGAGACTAGACATCTACCACTATCAGATTAGAGCCATAAGGGAGACTAGACATCTACCACCCCACTACTACTGTCAGATTAGAGCCATAAAGGAGACTAGACATCTACCACCTCACTACCACTATCAGATTAGAACCATAAAGGAGACTAGACATCTATCATCCCACTACCACTATCATATTAGAGCCATAAAGGAGACTAGACATCTACCACTATCAGATTAGAGCCATAAAGGAGACTAGACATCTACCACCCCACTACCACTATCAGATTAAGGCCATAAAGGAGACTAGACATCTACCACTATCAGATTAGAGCCATACAGGAGACTAGACATCTACCACCCCACTACTACTATCAGATTAGAGCCATAAGGGAGACTAGACATCTACCACCCCACTACCACTATCAGATTAGAGCCATAAAGGAGACTAGACATCTATCACCCCACTACCACTATCAGATTAGAGCCATAAGGGAGAATAGACATCTACCACCCCACTACCACTATCAGATTAGAGCCATAAAGGAGACTAGACATCTATCACCCCACTACCACTATCAGATTAGAGCCATAAGGGAGACTAGACATCTACCACCCCACTACCACTATCAGATTAGAGCCATACAGGAGACTAGACATCTACCACCCCATTACCACTATCAGATTAGAGCCGTAAGGGAGAAATCTAAGACCCCACTATCACTACCAGATTAGAGCCATAAGGGAGACTAGACATCTACCACCCCACTACCACTATCAAATTAGAGCCATAAAGGAGACTAGACATCTACCACCCCACTACCACTATCAGATTAGAGCCATAAAGGAGACTAGACATCTACCAACCCACTACCACTATCAGATTAGAGCCATAAAGGAGACTAGACATCTATCACCCCACTACCAATATCAGATTAGAGCCATAAAGGAGACTAGACATCTACCACCCCACTACCACTATCAGATTAGAGCCATAAAGGAGACTAGACATCTACCACTATCAGATTAGAGCCATAAAGGAGACTAGACATCTACCACCCCACTACTACTATCAGATTAGAGCCATAAGGGAGACTAGACATCTACCACCCCACTACCACTATCAGATTAGAGCCATAAAGGAGACTAGAGATCTATCACCCCACGGCCACTATCAGATTAGAGCCATAAGGGAGACATCTACCACCCCACTACCACTATCAGATTAGAGCCATAAAGGAGACTAGACATCTACCACTATCAGATTAGAGCCATAAAGGAGACTAGACATCTACCACCCCACTGCCACTATCAGATTAGAGCCATAAAGGAGACTAGACATCTACCACTATCAGATTAGAGCCATAAGGGAGACTAGACATCTACCACCCCACTACTACTGTCAGATTAGAGCCATAAAGGAGACTAGACATCTACCACCTCACTACCACTATCAGATTAGAACCATAAAGGAGACTAGACATCTATCATCCCACTACCACTATCAGATTAGAGCCATAAAGGAGACTAGACATCTACCACTATCAGATTAGAGCCATAAAGGAGACTAGACATCTACCACCCCACTACCACTATCAGATTAAGGCCATAAAGGAGAATAGACATCTACCACTATCAGATTAGAGCCATACAGGAGACTAGACATCTACCACCCCACTACTACTATCAGATTAGAGCCATAAGGGAGACTAGACATCTACCACCTCACTACCACTATCAGATTAGAGCCATAAAGGAGACTAGACATCTATCACCCCACTACCACTATCAGATTAGAGCCATAAGGGAGAATAGACATCTACCACCTCACTACCACTATCAGATTAGAGCCATAAAGGAGACTAGACATCTATCACCCCACTACCACTATCAGATTAGAGCCATAAGGGAGACTAGACATCTACCACCCCACTACCACTATCAGATTAGAGCCATACAGGAGACTAGACATCTACCACCCCATTACCACTATCAGATTAGAGCCGTAAGGGAGAAATCTAAGACCCCACTATCACTACCAGATTAGAGCCATAAGGGAGACTAGACATCTACCACCCCACTACCACTATCAAATTAGAGCCATAAAGGAGACTAGACATCTACCACCCCACTACCACTATCAGATTAGAGCCATAAAGGAGACTAGACATCTACCACCCCACTACCACTATCAGATTAGAGCCATAAAGGAGACTAGACATCTATCACCCCACTACCAATATCAGATTAGAGCCATAAAGGAGACTAGACATCTACCACCCCACTACCACTATCAGATTAGAGCCATAAAGGAGACTAGACATCTACCACTATCAGATTAGAGCCATAAAGGAGACTAGACATCTACCGCCCCACTACCACTATCAGATTAGAGCCATAAAGGAGACTAGACATCTACCACTATCAGATTAGAGCCATAAAGGAGACTAGACATCTACCACCCCACTACTACTATCAGATTAGAGCCATAAGGGAGACTAGACATCTACCACCCCACTACTACTGTCAGATTAGAGCCATAAAGGAGACTAGACATCTACCACCTCACTACCACTATCAGATTAGAACCATAAAGGAGACTAGACATCTATCATCCCACTACCACTATCAGATTAGAGACATAAAGGAGACTAGACATCTACCACTATCAGATTAGAGCCATAAAGGAGACTAGACATCTTTCACCCCACTACCACTATCAGATTAGAGCCATAAAGGAGACTAGACATCTACCACCCCACTACCACTATCAGATTAGAGCCATAAAGGAGACTAGACATCTACCACCTCACTACCACTATCAGATTAGAGCCATAAGGAGACTAGACATCTACCACCCCACTACCACTATCAGAGTATAGCCATAAAGGAGACTAGACATCTACCACTATCAGATTAGAGCCATAAAGGAGACTAGACATCTACCACCCCACTACTACTGTCAGATTAGAGCCATAAAGGAGACTAGACATCTACCACCTCACTACCACTATCAGATTAGAACCATAAAGGAGACTAGACATCTATCATCCCACTACCACTATCAGATTAGAGCCATAAAGGAGACTAGACATCTACCACTATCAGATTAGAGCCATAAAGGAGACTAGACATCTACCACCCCACTACCACTATCAGATTAGAGCCATAAAGGAGACTAGACATCTACCACTATCAGATTAGAGCCATAAAGGAGACTAGACATCTACCACCCCACTACCACTATCAGAATAGAGCCATATAGAAGACTAGACATCTACCACCCCACTACCACTATCAGATTAGAGCCGTAAGGGAGAAATCTAAGACCCCACTACCACTACCAGATTAGAGCCATAAAGGAGACTAGACATCTACCACTATCAGATTAGAGCCATAAAGGAGACTAGACATCTACCACCCCACTACCACTATCAGATTAGAGCCATATAGAAGACTAGACATCTACCAACCCACTACCACTATCAAATTAGAGCCATAAAGGAGACTAGACATCTACCACCCCACTACCACTATCAGATTAGAGCCATAAAGGAGACTAGACATCTACCACCCCAATACAACTATCAGATTAGAGCCATAAAGGAGACTAGACATCTATCACCCCACTACCACTATCAGATTAGAGCCATAAAGGAGACTAGACATCTACCACCCCACTACCACTATCAGATTAGAGCCATAAAGGAGACTAGACATCTACCACTATCAGATTAGAGCCATAAGGGAGACTAGACATCTACCACCCCACTACTACTGTCAGATTAGAGCCATAAAGGAGACTAAACATCTACCACCTCACTACCACTATCAGATTAGAACCATAAAGGAGACTAGACATCTATCATCCCACTACCACTATCAGATTAGAGCCATAAAGGAGACTAGACATCTACCACTATCAGATTAGAGCCATAAAGGAGACTAGACATCTACCACCCCACTACCACTATCAGATTAGAGCCATAAAGGAGACTAGACATCTACCACTATCAGATTAGAGCCATAAAGGAGACTAGACATCTACCACCTCACTACCACTATCAGATTAGAGCCATAAAGGAGACTAGACATCTTTCACCCCACTACCACTATCAGATTAGAGCCATAAAGGAGACTAGACATCTACCACCCCACTACTACTATCAGATTAGAGCCATAAGGGAGACTAGACATCTACCACCCCACTACCACTATCAGATTAGAGCCATAAAGGAGACTAGACATCTATCACCCCACTACCACTATCAGATTAGAGCCATAAGGGAGACTAGACATCTACCACCCCACTACCACTATCAGATTAGAGCCATACAGGAGACTAGACATCTACCACCCCACTACTACTATCAGATTAGAGCCATAAGGGAGACTAGACATCTACCACCCCACTACCACTATCAGATTAGAGCCATAAAGGACACTAGACATCTAACACCCCACTACCACTATCAGATTAGAGCCATAAGGGAGACTAGACATCTACCACCCCACTACCACTATCAGATTAGAGCCATACAGGAGACTAGACATCTACCACCCCATTACCACTATCAGATTAGAGCCATAAAGGAGACAAGACATCTACCACCTCACTACCACTATCAGATTAGAACCATAAAGGAGACTAGACATCTATCATCCCACTACCACTATCAGATTAGAGCCATAAAGGAGACTAGACCATAAGGGAGAAATCTACCACCCCACTACCACTATCAAATTAGAGCCATAAAGGAGACTAGACATCTACCACCCCACTACCACTATCAGATTAGAGCCATAAAGGAGACTAGACATTTACCAGTATCAGATTAGAGCCATAAAGGAGACTAGACATCTCCACCCCACTACCACTATCAGATTAGAGCCATATAGAAGACTAGACATCTACCACCCCACTACCACTATAAGATTAGAGCCATAAAGGAGACTAGACATCTACCACCCCACTACTACTATAAGATTAGAGCCATAAGGGAGACTAGACATCTACCACCCCACTACCACTATCAGATTAGAGCCATAAAGGAGACTAGACATCTACCACTATCAGATTAGAGCCATAAAGGAGACTAGACATCTACCACCCCACTACCACTATCAGATTAGAGCCATATAGAAGACTAGACATCTACCACCTCACTACCACTATCAGATTAGAGCCGTAAGGGAGAAATCTAAGACCCCACTACCACTACCAGATTAGAGCCATAAGGGAGACATCTACCACCCCACTACCACTATCAAATTAGAGCCATAAAGGAGACTAGACATCTACCACCCCACTACCACTATCAGATTAGAGCCATAAAGGAGACTAGACATCTACCACCTCACTACCACTATCAGATTAGAGCCATAAGGAGACTAGACATCTACCACCCCACTACCACTATCAGAGTATAGCCATAAAGGAGACTAGACATCTACCACTATCAGATTAGAGCCATAAAGGAGACTAGACATCTACCACCCCACTACTACTATCAGATTAGAGCCATAAGGGAGACTAGACATCTACCACGCCACTACCACTATCAGATTAGAGCCATAAAGGAGACTAGACATCTACCACCCCACTACTACTATCAGATTAGAGCCATAAGGGAGACTAGACATCTACCACCCCACTACCACTATCAGATTAGAGCCATAAAGGAGACTAGACATCTATCATCCCACTACCACTATCAGATTAGAGCCATAAAGGAGACTAGACATCTACCACTATCAGATTAGAGCCATAAAGGAGACTAGACATCTACCACCCCACTACCACTATCAGATTAGAGCCATAAAGGAGACTAGACATCTACCACTATCAGATTAGAGCCATAAAGGAGACTAGACATCTACCACCCCACTACCACTATCAGAATAGAGCCATATAGAAGACTAGACATCTACCACCCCACTACCACTATCAGATTAGAGCCGTAAGGGAGAAATCTAAGACCCCACTACCACTACCAGATTAGAGCCATAAAGGAGACTAGACATCTACCACTATCAGATTAGAGCCATAAAGGAGACTAGACATCTACCACCCCAATACCACTATCAGATTAGAGCCATATAGAAGACTAGACATCTACCACCCCACTACCACTATCAGATTAGAGCCATAAAGGAGACTAGACATCTACCACCCCACTACCACTATCAGATTAGAGCCATAAAGGAGACTAGACATCTACCACCCCAATACCACTATCAGATTAGAGCCATAAAGGAGACTAGACATCTATCACCCCACTACCACTATCAGATTAGAGCCATAAAGGAGACTAGACATCTACCACCCCACTACCACTATCAGATTAGAGCCATAAAGGAGACTAGACATCTACCACTATCAGATTAGAGCCATAAGGGAGACTAGACATCTACCACCCCACTACTACTGTCAGATTAGAGCCATAAAGGAGACTAGACATCTACGACCTCACTACCACTATCAGATTAGAACCATAAAGGAGACTAGACATCTATCATCCCACTACCACTATCAGATTAGAGCCATAAAGGAGACTAGACATCTACCACTATCAGATTAGAGCCATAAAGGAGACTAGACATCTACCACCCCACTACCACTATCAGATTAAGGCCATAAAGGAGACTAGACATCTACCACTATCAGATTAGAGCCATAAAGGAGACTAGACATCTACCACCTCACTACCACTATCAGATTAGAGCCATAAGGGAGACATCTACCACCCCACTACCACTATCAAATTAGAGCCATAAAGGAGACTAGACATCTACCACCCCACTACCACTATCAGATTAGAGCCATAAAGGAGACTAGACATCTACCACCTCACTACCACTATCAGATTAGAGCCATAAGGAGACTAGACATCTACCACCCCACTACCACTATCAGAGTATAGCCATAAAGGAGACTAGACATCTACCACTATCAGATTAGAGCCATAAAGGAGACTAGACATCTACCACCCCACTACTACTATCAGATTAGAGCCATAAGGGAGACTAGACATCTACCACGCCACTACCACTATCAGATTAGAGCCATAAAGGAGACTAGACATCTACCACCCCACTACTACTATCAGATTAGAGCCATAAGGGAGACTAGACATCTACCACCCCACTACCACTATCAGATTAGAGCCATAAAGGAGACTAGACATCTATCATCCCACTACCACTATCAGATTAGAGCCATAAAGGAGACTAGACATCTACCACTATCAGATTAGAGCCATAAAGGAGACTAGACATCTACCACCCCACTACCACTATCAGATTAGAGCCATAAAGGAGACTAGACATCTACCACTATCAGATTAGAGCCATAAAGGAGACTAGACATCTACCACCCCACTACCACTATCAGAATAGAGCCATATAGAAGACTAGACATCTACCACCCCACTACCACTATCAGATTAGAGCCGTAAGGGAGAAATCTAAGACCCCACTACCACTACCAGATTAGAGCCATAAAGGAGACTAGACATCTACCACTATCAGATTAGAGCCATAAAGGAGACTAGACATCTACCACCCCAATACCACTATCAGATTAGAGCCATAAAGGAGACTAGACATCTACCACCCCACTACCACTATCAGATTAGAGCCATAAAGGAGACTAGACATCTACCACCCCACTACCACTATCAGATTAGAGCCATAAAGGAGACTAGACATCTACCACCCCAATACCACTATCAGATTAGAGCCATAAAGGAGACTAGACATCTATCACCCCACTACCACTATCAGATTAGAGCCATAAAGGAGACTAGACATCTACCACCCCACTACCACTATCAGATTAGAGCCATAAAGGAGACTAGACATCTACCACTATCAGATTAGAGCCATAAGGGAGACTAGACATCTACCACCCCACTACTACTGTCAGATTAGAGCCATAAAGGAGACTAGACATCTACGACCTCACTACCACTATCAGATTAGAACCATAAAGGAGACTAGACATCTATCATCCCACTACCACTATCAGATTAGAGCCATAAAGGAGACTAGACATCTACCACTATCAGATTAGAGCCATAAAGGAGACTAGACATCTACCACCCCACTACCACTATCAGATTAAGGCCATAAAGGAGACTAGACATCTACCACTATCAGATTAGAGCCATAAAGGAGACTAGACATCTACCACCTCACTACCACTATCAGATTAGAGCCATAAAGGAGACTAGACATCTATCACCCCACTACCACTATCAGATTAGAGCCATAAAGGAGACTAGACATCTACCACCCCACTACTACTATCAGATTAGAGCCATAAGGGAGACTAGACATCTACCACCCCACTACTACTATCAGATTAGAGCCATAAGGGAGACTAGACATCTACCACCCCACTACCACTATCAGATTAGAGCCATAAAGGAGACTAGACATCTATCACCCCACTACCACTATCAGATTAGAGCCATAAGGGAGACTAGACATCTACCACCCCACTACCACTATCAGATTAGAGCCATACAGGAGACTAGACATCTACCACCCCACTACTACTATCAGATTAGAGCCATAAGGGAGACTAGACATCTACCACCCCACTACCACTATCAGATTAGAGCCATAAAGGAGACTAGACATCTAACACCCCACTACCACTATCAGATTAGAGCCATAAGGGAGACTAGACATCTACCACCCCACTACCACTATCAGATTAGAGCCATACAGGAGACTAGACATCTACCACCCCATTACCACTATCAGATTAGAGCCATAAAGGAGACAAGACATCTACCACCTCACTACCACTATCAGATTAGAACCATAAAGGAGACTAGACATCTATCATCCCACTACCACTATCAGATTAGAGCCATAAGGGAGACTAGACATCTACCACCCCACTACCACTATCAAATTAGAGCCATAAAGGATACTAGACATCTACCACCCCACTACCACTATCAGATTAGAGCCATAAAGGAGACTAGACATTTACCAGTATCAGATTAGAGCCATAAAGGAGACTAGACATCTACCACCCCACTACCACTATCAGATTAGAGCCATATAGAAGACTAGACATCTACCAACCCACTACCACTATAAGATTAGAGCCATAAAGGAGACTAGACATCTACCACCCCACTACTACTATAAGATTAGAGCCATAAGGGAGACTAGACATCTACCACCCCACTACCACTATCAGATTAGAGCCATAAAGGAGACTAGACATCTACCACTATCAGATTAGAGCCATAAAGGAGACTAGACATCTACCACCCCACTACCACTATCAGATTAGAGCCATATAGAAGACTAGACATCTACCACCTCACTACCACTATCAGATTAGAGCCGTAAGGGAGAAATCTAAGACCCCACTACCACTACCAGATTAGAGCCATAAGGGAGACATCTACCACCCCACTACCACTATCAAATTAGAGCCATAAAGGAGACTAGACATCTACCACCCCACTACCACTATCAGATTAGAGCCATAAAGGAGACTAGACATCTACCACCTCACTACCACTATCAGATTAGAGCCATAAGGAGACTAGACATCTACCACCCCACTACCACTATCAGAGTATAGCCATAAAGGAGACTAGACATCTACCACTATCAGATTAGAGCCATAAAGGAGACTAGACATCTACCACCCCACTACTACTATCAGATTAGAGCCATAAGGGAGACTAGACATCTACCACGCCACTACCACTATCAGATTAGAGCCATAAAGGAGACTAGACATCTACCACCCCACTACTACTATCAGATTAGAGCCATAAGGGAGACTAGACATCTACCACCCCACTACCACTATCAGATTAGAGCCATAAAGGAGACTAGACATCTATCATCCCACTACCACTATCAGATTAGAGCCATAAAGGAGACTAGACATCTACCACTATCAGATTAGAGCCATAAAGGAGACTAGACATCTACCACCCCACTACCACTATCAGATTAGAGCCATAAAGGAGACTAGACATCTACCACTATCAGATTAGAGCCATAAAGGAGACTAGACATCTACCACCCCACTACCACTATCAGAATAGAGCCATATAGAAGACTAGACATCTACCACCCCACTACCACTATCAGATTAGAGCCGTAAGGGAGAAATCTAAGACCCCACTACCACTACCAGATTAGAGCCATAAAGGAGACTAGACATCTACCACTATCAGATTAGAGCCATAAAGGAGACTAGACATCTACCACCCCAATACCACTATCAGATTAGAGCCATAAAGGAGACTAGACATCTACCACCCCACTACCACTATCAAATTAGAGCCATAAAGGAGACTAGACATCTACCACCCCACTACCACTATCAGATTAGAGCCATAAAGGAGACTAGACATCTACCACCCCAATACCACTATCAGATTAGAGCCATAAAGGAGACTAGACATCTATCACCCCACTACCACTATCAGATTAGAGCCATAAAGGAGACTAGACATCTACCACCCCACTACCACTATCAGATTAGAGCCATAAAGGAGACTAGACATCTACCACTATCAGATTAGAGCCATAAGGGAGACTAGACATCTACCACCCCACTACTACTGTCAGATTAGAGCCATAAAGGAGACTAGACATCTACGACCTCACTACCACTATCAGATTAGAACCATAAAGGAGACTAGACATCTATCATCCCACTACCACTATCAGATTAGAGCCATAAAGGAGACTAGACATCTACCACTATCAGATTAGAGCCATAAAGGAGACTAGACATCTACCACCCCACTACCACTATCAGATTAAGGCCATAAAGGAGACTAGACATCTACCACTATCAGATTAGAGCCATAAAGGAGACTAGACATCTACCACCTCACTACCACTATCAGATTAGAGCCATAAAGGAGACTAGACATCTATCACCCCACTACCACTATCAGATTAGAGCCATAAAGGAGACTAGACATCTACCACCCCACTACTACTATCAGATTAGCGCCATAAGGGAGACTAGACATCTACCACCCCACTACCACTATCAGATTAGAGCCATAAAGGAGACTAGACATCTATCACCCCACTACCACTATCAGATTAGAGCCATAAGGGAGACTAGACATCTAAAACCCCACTACCACTATCAGATTAGATTAGAGCCGTACAGGAGACTAGACATCTACCACCCCACTACTACTATCATATTAGAGCCATAAGGGAGACTAGACATCTACCACCCCACTACCACTATCAGATTAGAGCCATAAAGGACACTAGACATCTAACACCCCACTACCACTATCAGATTAGAGCCATAAGGGAGACTAGACATCTACCACCCCACTACCACTATCAGATTAGAGCCATACAGGAGACTAGACATCTACCACCCCATTACCACTATCAGATTAGAGCCATAAAGGAGACAATACATCTACCACCTCACTACCACTATCAGATTAGAACCATAAAGGAGACTAGACATCTATCATCCCACTACCACTATCAGATTAGAGCCATAAAGGAGACTAGACCATAAGGGAGAAATCTACCACCCCACTACCACCACCAGATTAGAGCCATAAGGGAGACTAGACATCTACCACCCCACTACCACTATCAGATTAGAGCCATAAAGGAGACTAGACATCTACCACTATCAGATTAGAGCCATAAAGGAGACTAGACATCTACCACCCCACTACCACTATCAGATTAGAGCCATATAGAAGACTAGACATCTACCACCCCACTACCACTATAAGATTAGAGCCATAAAGGAGACTAGACATCTACCACCCCACTACTACTATAAGATTAGAGCCATAAGGGAGACTAGACATCTACCACCCCACTACCACTATCAGATTAGAGCCATAAAGGAGACTAGACATCTACCACTATCAGATTAGAGCCATAAAGGAGACTAGACATCTACCACCCCACTACCACTATCAGATTAGAGCCATATAGAAGACTAGACATCTACCACCCCACTACCACTATCAGATTAGAGCCGTAAGGGAGAAATCTAAGACCCCACTACCACTACCAGATTAGAGCCATAAGGGAGACATCTACCACCCCACTACCACTATCAAATTAGAGCCATAAAGGAGACTAGACATCTACCACCCCACTACCACTATCAGATTAGAGCCATAAAGGAGACTAGACATCTACCACCCCAATACCACTATCAGATTAGAGCCATAAAGGAGACTAGACATCTATCACCCACTACCACTATCAGATTAGAGCCATAAAGGAGACTAGACATCTACCACCCCACTACCACTATCAGATTAGAGCCATACAGGAGACTAGACATCTACCACCCCACTTCCACTATCAGATTAGAGCCATAAAGGAGACTAGACATCTACCACCCCACTACCACTATCAGATTAGAGCCATAAAGGACATTAGACATCTAACACCCCACTACCACTATCAGATTAGAGCCATAAGGGAGACTAGACATCTACCACCCCACTACCACTATCAGATTAGAGCCATACAGGAGACTAGACATCTACCACCCCACTACCACTATCAGATTAGAGCCATAAAGGAGACTAGACCATAAGGGAGAAATCTACCACCCCACTACCACTACCAGATTAGAGCCATAAGGGAGACTAGACATCTACCACCCCACTACCACTATCAGATTAGAGCCATAAAGGAGACTAGACATCTACCACTATCAGATTAGAGCCATAAAGGAGACTAGACATCTACCACCCCACTACCACTATCAGATTAGAGCCATACAGGAGACTAGACATCTACCACCCCATTACCACTATCAGATTAGAGCCATAAAGGAGACAATACATCTACCACCTCACTACCACTATCAGATTAGAACCATAAAGGAGACTAGACATCTATCATCCCACTACCACTATCAGATTAGAGCCATAAAGGAGACTAGACCATAAGGGAGAAATCTACCACCCCACTACCACCACCAGATTAGAGCCATAAGGGAGACTAGACATCTACCACCCCACTACCACTATCAGATTAGAGCCATAAAGGAGACTAGACATCTACCACTATCAGATTAGAGCCATAAAGGAGACTAGACATCTACCACCCCACTACTACTATCAGATTAGAGCCATATAGGAGACTAGACATCTACCACCCCACTACCACTATCAGATTAGAGCCATAAAGGAGACTAGACATCTACCACCCTACTACTACTATAAGATTAGAGCCATAAGGGAGACTAGACATCTACCACCCCACTACCACTATCAGATTAGAGCCATAAAGGAGACTAGACATCTACCACTATCAGATTAGAGCCATAAAGGAGACTAGACATCTACCACCCCACTACCACTATCAGATTAGAGCCATATAGAAGACTAGACATCTACCACCCCACTACCACTATCAGATTAGAGCCGTAAGGGAGAAATCTAAGACCCCACTACCACTACCAGATTAGAGCCATAAGGGAGACATCTACCACCCCACTACCACTATCAAATTAGAGCCATAAAGGAGACTAGACATCTACCACCCCACTACCACTATCAGATTAGAGCCATAAAGGAGACTAGACATCTACCACCCCAATACCACTATCAGATTAGAGCCATAAAGGAGACTAGACATCTATCACCCACTACCACTATCAGATTAGAGCCATAAAGGAGACTAGACATCTACCACCCCACTACCACTATCAGATTAGAGCCATACAGGAGACTAGACATCTACCACCCCACTTCTACTATCAGATTAGAGCCATAAGGGAGACTAGACATCTACCACCCCACTACCACTATCAGATTAGAGCCATAAAGGACATTAGACATCTAACACCCCACTACCACTATCAGATTAGAGCCATAAGGGAGACTAGACATCTACCACCCCACTACCACTATCAGATTAGAGCCATACAGGAGACTAGACATCTACCACCCCATTACCACTATCAGATTAGAGACATAAAGGAGACAAGACATCTACCACCCCACTACCACTATCAGATTAGAGCCATAAAGGAGACTAGACCATAAGGGAGAAATCTACCACCCCACTACCACTACCAGATTAGAGCCATAAGGGAGACTAGACATCTACCACCCCACTACCACTATCAGATTAGAGCCATACAGGAGACTAGACATCTACCACCCCACTTCTACTATCAGATTAGAGCCATAAGGGAGACTAGACATCTACCACCCCACTACCACTATAAGATTAGAGCCATAAAGGAGACTAGACATCTACCACCCCACTACTACTATAAGATTAGAGCCATAAGGGAGACTAGACATCTACCACCCCACTACCACTATCAGATTAGAGCCATAAAGGAGACTAGACATCTACCACTATCAGATTAGAGCCATAAAGGAGACTAGACATCTACCACCCCACTACCACTATCAGATTAGAGCCATATAGAAGACTAGACATCTACCACCCCACTACCACTATCAGATTAGAGCCGTAAGGGAGAAATCTAAGACCCCACTACCACTACCAGATTAGAGCCATAAGGGAGACATCTACCACCCCACTACCACTATCAAATTAGAGCCATAAAGGAGACTAGACATCTACCACCCCACTACCACTATCAGATTAGAGCCATAAAGGAGACTAGACATCTACCACCCCAATACCACTATCAGATTAGAGCCATAAAGGAGACTAGACATCTATCACCCCACTACCACTATCAGATTAGAGCCATAAAGGAGACTAGACATCTACCACCCCACTACCACTATCAGATTAGAGCCATACAGGAGACTAGACATCTACCACCCCACTACCACTATCAGATTAGAGCCATAAAGGAGACTAGACATCTACCACCCCACTACCACTATCAGATTAGAGCCATAAAGGACACTAGACATCTAACACCCCACTACCACTATCAGATTAGAGCCATAAGGGAGACTAGACATCTACCACCCCACTACCACTATCAGATTAGAGCCATACAGGAGACTAGACATCTACCACCCCATTACCACTATCAGATTAGAGCCATAAAGGAGACAAGACATCTACCACCTCACTACCACTATCAGATTAGAACCATAAAGGAGACTAGACATCTATCATCCCACTACCACTATCAGATTAGAGCCATAAAGGAGACTAGACCATAAGGGAGAAATCTACCACCCCACTACCACTACCAGATTAGAGCCATAAGGGAGACTAGACATCTACCACCCCACTACCACTATCAGATTAGAGCCATAAAGGAGACTAGACATCTACCACTATCAGATTAGAGCCATAAAGGAGACTAGACATCTACCACCCCACTACCACTATCAGATTAGAGCCATATAGAAGACTAGACATCTACCACCCCACTACCACTATAAGATTAGAGCCATAAAGGAGACTAGACATCTACCACCCCACTACTACTATAAGATTAGAGCCATAAGGGAGACTAGACATCTACCACCCCACTACCACTATCAGATTAGAGCCATAAAGGAGACTAGACATCTACCACTATCAGATTAGAGCCATAAAGGAGACTAGACATCTACCACCCCACTACCACTATCAGATTAGAGCCATATAGAAGACTAGACATCTAACACCCCACTACCACTATCAGATTAGAGCCGTAAGGGAGAAATCTAAGACCCCACTACCACTACCAGATTAGAGCCATAAGGGAGACATCTACCACCCCACTACCACTATCAAATTAGAGCCATAAAGGAGACTAGACATCTACCACCCCACTACCACTATCAGATTAGAGCCATAAAGGAGACTAGACATCTACCACCCCAATACCACTATCAGATTAGAGCCATAAAGGAGACTAGACATCTATCACCCACTACCACTATCAGATTAGAGCCATAAAGGAGACTAGACATCTACCACCCCACTACCACTATCAGATAAGAGCCATACAGGAGACTAGACATCTACCACCCCACTACTACTATCAGATTAGAGCCATAAGGGAGACTAGACATCTACCACCCCACTACCACTATCAGATTAGAGCCATAAAGGACACTAGACATCTAACACCCCACTACCACTATCAGATTAGAGCCATAAGGGAGACTAGACATCTAACACCCCATTACCACTATCAGATTAGAGCCATAAAGGAGACAAGACATCTACCACCTCACTACCACTATCAGATTAGAACCATAAAGGAGACTAGACATCTATCATCCCACTACCACTATCAGATTAGAGCCATAAAGGAGACTAGACCATAAGGGAGAAATCTACCACCCCACTACCACTACCAGATTAGAGCCATAAGGGAGACTAGACATCTACCACCCCACTACCACTATCAGATTAGAGCCATAAAGGAGACTAGACATCTACCACTATCAGATTAGAGCCATAAAGGAGACTAGACATCTACCACCCCAATACCACTATCAGATTAGAGCCATAAAGGAGACTAGACATCTATCACCCACTACCACTATCAGATTAGAGCCATAAAGGAGACTAGACATCTACCACCCCACTACCACTATCAGATTAGAGCCATACAGGAGACTAGACATCTACCACCCCACTACTACTATCAGATTAGAGCCATAAGGGAGACTAGACATCTACCACCCCACTACCACTATCAGATTAGAGCCATAAAGGACACTAGACATCTAACACCCCACTACCACTATCAGATTAGAGCCATAAGGGAGACTAGACATCTACCACCCCACTACCACTATCAGATTAGAGCCATACAGGAGACTAGACATCTACCACCCCATTACCACTATCAGATTAGAGCCATAAAGGAGACAAGACATCTACCACCTCACTACCACTATCAGATTAGAACCATAAAGGAGACTAGACATCTATCATCCCACTACCACTATCAGATTAGAGCCATAAAGGAGACTAGACCATAAGGGAGAAATCTACCACCCCACTACCACTACCAGATTAGAGCCATAAGGGAGACTAGACATCTACCACCCCACTACCACTATCAGATTAGAGCCATAAAGGAGACTAGACATCTACCACTATCAGATTAGAGCCATAAAGGAGACTAGACATCTACCACCCCACTACCACTATCAGATTAGAGCCATATAGAAGACTAGACATCTACCACCCCACTACCACTATAAGATTAGAGCCATAAAGGAGACTAGACATCTACCACCCCACTACTACTATAAGATTAGAGCCATAAGGGAGACTAGACATCTACCACCCCACTACCACTATCAGATTAGAGCCATAAAGGAGACTAGACATCTACCACTATCAGATTAGAGCCATAAAGGAGACTAGACATCTACCACCCCACTACCACTATCAGATTAGAGCCATATAGAAGACTAGACATCTAACACCCCACTACCACTATCAGATTAGAGCCGTAAGGGAGAAATCTAAGACCCCACTACCACTACCAGATTAGAGCCATAAGGGAGACATCTACCACCCCACTACCACTATCAAATTAGAGCCATAAAGGAGACTAGACATCTACCACCCCACTACCACTATCAGATTAGAGCCATAAAGGAGACTAGACATCTACCACCCCAATACCACTATCAGATTAGAGCCATAAAGGAGACTAGACATCTATCACCCACTACCACTATCAGATTAGAGCCATAAAGGAGACTAGACATCTACCACCCCACTACCACTATCAGATAAGAGCCATACAGGAGACTAGACATCTACCACCCCACTACTACTATCAGATTAGAGCCATAAGGGAGACTAGACATCTACCACCCCACTACCACTATCAGATTAGAGCCATAAAGGACACTAGACATCTAACACCCCACTACCACTATCAGATTAGAGCCATAAGGGAGACTAGACATCTAACACCCCATTACCACTATCAGATTAGAGCCATAAAGGAGACAAGACATCTACCACCTCACTACCACTATCAGATTAGAACCATAAAGGAGACTAGACATCTATCATCCCACTACCACTATCAGATTAGAGCCATAAAGGAGACTAGACCATAAGGGAGAAATCTACCACCCCACTACCACTACCAGATTAGAGCCATAAGGGAGACTAGACATCTACCACCCCACTACCACTATCAGATTAGAGCCATAAAGGAGACTAGACATCTACCACTATCAGATTAGAGCCATAAAGGAGACTAGACATCTACCACCCCACTACCACTATCAGATTAGAGCCATATAGAAGACTAGACATCTACCACCCCACTACCACTATAAGATTAGAGCCATAAAGGAGACTAGACATCTACCACCCCACTACTACTATAAGATTAGAGCCATAAGGGAGACTAGACATCTACCACCCCACTACCACTATCAGCCATTAGAGACTAGACATCTACCACTATATCAGATTAGAGCCATAAAGGAGACTAGACATCTACCACCCCATTACCACTATCAGATTAGAGCCATATAGAAGACTAGACATCTACCACCCCACTACCACTATCAGATTAGAGCCGTAAGGGAGAAATCTAAGACCCCACTACCACTACCAGATTAGAGCCATAAGGGAGACATCTACCACCCCACTACCACTATCAAATTAGAGCCATAAAGGAGACTAGACATCTACCACCCCACTACCACTATCAGATTAGAGCCATAAAGGAGACTAGACATCTACCACCCCAATACCACTATCAGATTAGAGCCATAAAGGAGACTAGACATCTATCACCCCACTACCACTATCAGATTAGAGCCATAAAGGAGACTAGACATCTACCACCCCACTACCACTATCAGATTAGAGCCATAAATGAGACTAGACATCTACCACCTCACTACCACTATCAGATTAGAGCCATAAGGGAGACTAGACATCTAACACCCCATTACCACTATCAGATTAGAGCCATAAAGGAGACAAGACATCTACCACCTCACTACCACTATCAGATTAGAACCATAAAGGAGACTAGACATCTATCATCCCACTACCACTATCAGATTAGAGCCATAAAGGAGACTAGACCATAAGGGAGAAATCTACCACCCCACTACCACTACCAGATTAGAGCCATAAGGGAGACTAGACATCTACCACCCCACTACCACTATCAGATTAGAGCCATAAAGGAGACTAGACATCTACCACTATCAGATTAGAGCCATAAAGGAGACTAGACATCTACCACCCCACTACCACTATCAGATTAGAGCCATATAGAAGACTAGACATCTACCACCCCACTACCACTATAAGATTAGAGCCATAAAGGAGACTAGACATCTACCACCCCACTACTACTATAAGATTAGAGCCATAAGGGAGACTAGACATCTACCACCCCACTACCACTATCAGATTAGAGCCATAAAGGAGACTAGACATCTACCACTATCAGATTAGAGCCATAAAGGAGACTAGACATCTACCACCCCATTACCACTATCAGATTAGAGCCATATAGAAGACTAGACATCTACCACCCCACTACCACTATCAGATTAGAGCCGTAAGGGAGAAATCTAAGACCCCACTACCACTACCAGATTAGAGCCATAAGGGAGACATCTACCACCCCACTACCACTATCAAATTAGAGCCATAAAGGAGACTAGACATCTACCACCCCACTACCACTATCAGATTAGAGCCATAAAGGAGACTAGACATCTACCACCCCAATACCACTATCAGATTAGAGCCATAAAGGAGACTAGACATCTATCACCCCACTACCACTATCAGATTAGAGCCATAAAGGAGACTAGACATCTACCACCCCACTACCACTATCAGATTAGAGCCATAAATGAGACTAGACATCTACCACCTCACTACCACTATCAGATTAGAGCCATAAAGGAGACTAGACATCTATCACCCCACTACCACTATCAGATTAGAGCCATAAAGGAGACTAGACATCTACCACCTCACTACCACTATCAGATTAGAACCATAAAGGAGACTAGACATCTATCATCCCACTACCACTATCAGATTAGAGCCATAAAGGAGACTAGACCATAAGGGAGAAATCTACCACCCCACTACCACTACCAGATTAGAGCCATAAGGGAGACTAGACATCTACCACCCCACTACCACTATCAGATTAGAGCCATAAAGGAGACTAGACATCTACCACTATCAGATTAGAGCCATAAAGGAGACTAGACATCTACCACCCCACTACCACTATCAGATTAGAGCCATATAGAAGACTAGACATCTACCACCCCACTACCACTATAAGATTAGAGCCATAAAGGAGACTAGACATCTACCACCCCACTACTACTATAAGATTAGAGCCATAAGGGAGACTAGACATCTACCACCCCACTACCACTATCAGATTAGAGCCATAAAGGAGACTAGACATCTACCACTATCAGATTAGAGCCATAAAGGAGACTAGACATCTACCACCCCACTACCACTATCAGATTAGAGCCATATAGAAGACTAGACATCTACCACCCCACTACCACTATCAGATTAGAGCCGTAAGGGAGAAATCTAAGACCCCACTACCACTACCAGATTAGAGCCATAAGGGAGACATCTACCACCCCACTACCACTATCAAATTAGAGCCATAAAGGAGACTAGACATCTACCACCCCACTACCACTATCAGATTAGAGCCATAAAGGAGACTAGACATCTACCACCCCAATACCACTATCAGATTAGAGCCATAAAGGAGACTAGACATCTATCACCCCACTACCACTATCAGATTAGAGCCATAAAGGAGACTAGACATCTACCACCCCACTACCACTATCAGATTAGAGCCATAAATGAGACTAGACATCTACCACCTCACTACCACTATCAGATTAGAGCCATAAAGGAGACTAGACATCTATCACCCCACTACCACTATCAGATTAGAGCCATAAAGGAGACTAGACATCTACCACCTCACTACCACTATCAGATTAGAACCATAAAGGAGACTAGACATCTATCATCCCACTACCACTATCAGATTAGAGCCATAAAGGAGACTAGACCATAAGGGAGAAATCTACCACCCCACTACCACTACCAGATTAGAGCCATAAGGGAGACTAGACATCTACCACCCCACTACCACTATCAGATTAGAGCCATAAAGGAGACTAGACATCTACCACTATCAGATTAGAGCCATAAAGGAGACTAGACATCTACCACCCCACTACCACTATAAGATTAGAGCCATAAAGGAGACTAGACATCTACCACCCCACTACTACTATAAGATTAGAGCCATAAGGGAGACTAGACATCTACCACCCCACTACCACTATCAGATTAGAGCCATAAAGGAGACTAGACATCTACCACTATCAGATTAGAGCCATAAAGGAGACTAGACATCTACCACCCCACTACCACTATCAGATTAGAGCCATATAGAAGACTAGACATCTACCACCCCACTACCACTATCAGATTAGAGCCATAAGGGAGACATCTACCACCCCACTACCACTATCAAATTAGAGCCATAAAGGAGACTAGACATCTACCACCCCACTACCACTATCAGATTAGAGCCATAAAGGAGACTAGACATCTACCACCCCAATACCACTATCAGATTAGAGCCATAAAGGAGACTAGACATCTATCACCCCACTACCACTATCAGATTAGAGCCATAAAGGAGACTAGACATCTACCACCCCACTACCACTATCAGATTAGAGCCATAAATGAGACTAGACATCTACCACCCCACTACCACTATCAGATTAGAGCCATAAAGGAGACTAGACATCTATCACCCCACAACCACTATCAGATTAGAGCCATAAAGGAGACTAGACATCTACCACCCCACTACCACTATCAGATTAGAGCCATACAGGAGACTAGACATCTAACACCCCATTACCACTATCAGATTAGAGCCATAAAGGAGACTAGACATCTACCACCCCATTACCACTATCAGATTAGAGTCATAAAGGAGACTAGACATCTACCACTATCAGATTAGAGCCATAAAGGAGACTAGACATCTATCACCCCACTACCACTATCAGATTAGAGCCATAAAGGAGACTAGACATCTACCACCCCACTACTACTATCAGATTAGAGCCATAAGGGAGACTAGACATCTACCACCCCACTACCACTATCAGATTAGAGCCATAAAGGAGACTAGACATCTATCACCCCACTACCACTATCAGATTAGAGCCATAAGGGAGACTAGACATCTACCACCCCACTACCACTATCAGATTAGAGCCATACAGGAGACTAGACATCTACCACCCCACTACCACTATCAGATTAGAGCCATAAGGGAGACTAGACATCTACCACCCCACTACCACTATCAGATTAGAGCCATAAAGGACACTAGACATCTAACACCCCACTACCACTATCAGATTAGAGCCATAAGGGAGACTAGACATCTACCACCCCACTACCACTATCAGATTAGAGCCATACAGGAGACTAGACATCTACCACCCCATTACCACTATCAGATTAGAGCCATAAAGGAGACAAGACATCTACCACCCCACTACCACTATCAGATTAGAACCATAAAGGAGACTAGACATCTATCATCCCACTACCACTATCAGATTAGAGCCATAAAGGAGACTAGACCATAAGGGATACATCTACCACCCCACTACCACTACCAGATTAGAGCCATAAGGGAGACTAGACATCTACCACCCCACTACCACTATCAGATTAGAGCCATAAAGGAGACTAGACATCTACCACCCCACTACTACTATAAGATTAGAGCCATAAGGGAGACTAGACATCTACCACCCCACTACCACTATCAGATTAGAGCCATAAAGGAGACTAGACATCTACCACTATCAGATTAGAGCCATAAAGGAGACTAGACATCTATCACCCCACTACCACTATCAGATTAGAGCCATAAGGGAGACTAGACATCTACCACCCCACTACCACTATCAGATTAGAGCCATACAGGAGACTAGACATCTACCACCCCATTACCACTATCAGATTAGAGCCATAAAGGAGACTAGACATCTACCACCCCACTACCACTATCAGATTAGAGTCATAAAGGAGACTAGACATCTACCACTATCAGATTAGAGCCATAAAGGAGACTAGACATCTATCACCCCACTACCACTATCAGATTAGAGCCATAAGGGAGACTAGACATCTACCACCCCACTACTACTATCAGATTAGAGCCATAAGGGAGACTAGACATCTACCACCCCACTACCACTATCAGATTAGAGCCATAAAGGAGACTAGACATCTATCACCCCACTACCACTATCAGATTAGAGCCATAAGGGAGACTAGACATCTACCACTACCACTATCAGATTAGAGCCATAAAGGAGACTAGACATCTACCACCCCACTACCACTATCAGATTAGAGTCATAAAGGAGACTAGACATCTACCACTATCAGATTAGAGCCATAAAGGAGACTAGACATCTATCACCCCACTACCACTATCAGATTAGAGCCATAAAGGAGACTAGACATCTACCACCCCACTACTACTATCAGATTAGAGCCATAAGGGAGACTAGACATCTACCACCCCACTACCACTATCAGATTAGAGCCATAAAGGAGACTAGACATCTATCACCCCACTACCACTATCAGATTAGAGCCATAAGGGAGACTAGACATCTACCACCCCACTACCACTATCAGATTAGAGCCATACAGGAGACTAGACATCTACCACCCCACTACTACTATCAGATTAGAGCCATAAGGGAGACTAGACATCTACCACCCCACTACCACTATCAGATTAGAGCCATAAAGGAGACAAGACATCTACCACCTCACTACCACTATCAGATTAGAACCATAAAGGAGACTAGACATCTATCATCCCACTACCACTATCAGATTAGAGCCATAAAGGAGACTAGACCATAAGGGATACATCTACCACCCCACTACCACTACCAGATTAGAGCCATAAGGGAGACTAGACATCTACCACCCCACTACTACTATAAGATTAGACCCATAAGGGAGACTAGACATCTACCACCCCACTACCACTATCAGATTAGAGCCATAAAGGAGACTAGACATCTACCACTATCAGATTAGAACCATAAAGGAGACTAGACATCTATCATCCCACTACCACTATCAGATTAGAGCCATAAAGGAGACTAGACCATAAGGGATACATCTACCACCCCACTACCACTACCAGATTAGAGCCATAAGGGAGACTAGACATCTACCACCCCACTACCACTATCAGATTAGAGCCATACAGGAGACTAGACATCTACCACCCCATTACCACTATCAGATTAGAGCCATAAAGGAGACTAGACATCTACCACCCCACTACCACTATCAGATTAGAGTCATAAAGGAGACTAGACATCTACCACTATCAGATTAGAGCCATAAAGGAGACTAGACATCTATCACCCCACTACCACTATCAGATTAGAGCCATAAAGGAGACTAGACATCTACCACCCCACTACTACTATCAGATTAGAGCCATAAGGGAGACTAGACATCTACCACCCCACTACCACTATCAGATTAGAGCCATAAAGGAGACTAGACATCTATCACCCCACTACCACTATCAAATTAGAGCCATAAAGGAGACTAGACATCTACCACCCCACTACCACTATCAGATTAGAGCCATAAAGGAGACTAGACATCTACCACCCCACTACCACTATCAGATTAGAGCCATAAAGAAGACTAGACATCTACCACCCCACTACCACTATCAGATTAGAGCCGTAAGGGAGAAATCTAAGACCCCACTACCACTACCAGATTAGAGCCATACAGGAGACTAGACATCTACCACCCCATTACCACTATCAGATTAGAGCCATAAAGGAGACTAGACATCTACCACCCCACTACCACTATCAGATTAGAGTCATAAAGGAGACTAGACATCTACCACCCCACTACCACTATCAGATTAGAGTCATAAAGGAGACTAGACATCTACCACTATCAGATTAGAGCCATAAAGGAGACTAAACATCTACCACCCCACTAGTACTATCAGATTAGAGCCATAAGGGAGACTAGTAATCTACCACCCCACTACCACTATCAGATTAGAGCCATAAAGGAGACTAGACATCTACCACCCCACTACCACTATCAGATTAGAGCCATTTAGAAGACTAGACATCTACCACCCCACTACCACTATCAGATTAGAGCCATAAGGGAGACTAGACATCTACCACCCCACTACCACTATCAGATTAGAGCCATTTAGAAGACTAGACATCTACCACCCCACTACCACTATCAGATTAGAGCCATAAAGGAGACTAGACATCTATCACCCCACTACCACTATCAAATTAGAGCCATAAAGGAGACTAGACATCTACCACCCCACTACCACTATCAGATTAGAGCCATAAAGGAGACTAGACATCTACCACCCCACTACCACTATCAGATTAGAGCCATAAAGGAGACTAGACATCTACCACCCCACTACCACTATCAGATTAGAGCCATAAAGGAGACTAGACATCTACCACCTCACTACCACTATCAGATTAGAGCCATAAGGAGACTGGACATCTACCACCCCACTACCACTAACAGAGTATAGCCATAAAGGAGACTAGACATCTACCACTATCAGATTAGAGCCATAAAGGAGACTAGACATCTACCACCCCACTACTACTATCAGATTAGAGCCATAAAGGAGACTAGACATCTACCACCCCACTACCACTATCAGATTAGAGTCATAAAGGAGACTAGACATCTACCACTATCAGATTAGAGCCATAAAGGAGACTAGACATCTACCACCCCACTACTACTATCAGATTAGAGCCATAAGGGAGACTAGACATCTACCACCCCACTACTACTATCAGATTAGAGCCATAAGGGAGACTAGACATCTACCACCCCACTAGTACTATCAGATTAGAGCCATAAGGGAGAAATCTACCACCCCACTACCACTACCAGATTAGAGCCATAAGGGAGACTAGACATCTACCACCCCACTACCACTATCAGATTAGAGCCATTTAGAAGACTAGACATCTACCACCCCACTACCACTATCAGATTAGAGCCATTTAGAAGACTAGACATCTACCACCCCACTACTACTATCAGATTAGAGCCATAAGGGAGACTAGACATCTACCACCCCACTACTACTATCAGATTAGAGCCATAAGGGAGACTAGACATCTACCACCCCACTACTACTATCAGATTAGAGCCATAAGGGAGACTAGACATCTACCACCCCACTACTACTATCAGATTAGAGCCATAAAGGAGACTAGACATCTACCACCCCACTACCACTATCAGATTAGAGCCATAAAGGAGACTAGACATCTATCACCCCACTACCAATATCACATTAGAGCCATAAAGGAGACTAGACATCTACCACCCCACTACCACTATCAGATTAGAGCCATAAAGGAGACTAGACATCTACCACTATCAGATTAGAGCCATAAAGGAGACTAGACATCTATCACCCCACTACCACTATCAGATTAGAGTCATAAAGGAGACTAGACATCTACCACTATCAGATTAGAGCCATAAAGGAGACTAAACATCTACCACCCCACTACCACTATCAGATTAGAGCCATTTAGAAGACTAGACATCTACCACCCCACTACCACTATCAGATTAGAGCCATAAAGGAGACTAGACATCTATCACCCCACTACCACTATCAAATTAGAGCCATAAAGGAGACTAGACATCTACCACCCCACTACCACTATCAGATTAGAGCCATAAAGGAGACTAGACATCTACCACCCCACTACCACTATCAGATTAGAGCCATAAAGGAGACTAGACATCTACCACCTCACTACCACTATCAGATTAGAGCCATAAGGAGACTAGACATCTACCACCCCACTACCACTATCAGAGTATAGCCCTACGGAGACTAGATATCTACCACCCCACTACCACTATCAGAGTATAGCCATAAAGGAGACTAGACATCTACCACTATCAGATTAGAGCCATAAAGGAGACTAGACATCTACCACCCCACTACTACTATCAGATTAGAGCCATAAGGGAGACTAGACATCTACCACCCCACTACCACTATCAGATTAGAGTCATAAAGGAGACTAGACATCTACCACTATCAGATTAGAGCCATAAAGAGAGACTAGACATCTACCACCCCACTACTACTATCAGATTAGAGCCATAAAGGAGACTAGACATCTACCACCCCACTACCACTACCAGACTAGAGCCATAAGGGAGACTAGACATCTACCACCCCACTACCACTATCAGATTAGAGCCATTTAGAAGACTAGACATCTACCACCCCACTACCACTATCAGATTAGAGCCATAAAGGAGACTAGACATCTATCACCCCACTACCACTATCAAATTAGAGCCATAAAGGAGACTAGACATCTACCACCCCACTACCACTATCAGATTAGAGCCATAAAGGAGACTAGACATCTACCACCCCACTACCACTATCAGATTAGAGCCATAAAGGAGACTAGACATCTATCACCCCACTACCAATATCACATTAGAGCCATAAAGGAGACTAGACATCTACCACCCCACTACCACTATCAGAGTAGAGCCATAAAGGAGACTAGACATCTACCACTATAAGATTAGAGCCATAAAGGAGACTAGACATCTATCACCCCACTACCACTATCAGATTAGAGCCATAAAGGAGACTAGACATCTACCACCCCACTACCACTATCAGATTAGAGCCATAAAGGAGACTAGACATCAACCACCTCTCTACCACTATCAGATTAGAGCCATAAGGAGACTAGACATCTACCACCCCACTACCACTATCAGAGTATAGCCATAAGGAGACTAGATATCTACCACCCCACTACCACTATCAGAGTATAGCCATAAAGGAGACTAGACATCTACCACTATCAGATTAGAGCCATAAAGGAGACTAGACATCTACCACCCCACTACTACTATCAGATTAGAGCCATAAGGGAGACTAGACATCTACCACCCCACTACCACTATCAGATTAGAGCCATAAAGGAGACTAGACATCTACCACCCCATTACCACTATCAGATTAGAGCCATAAAGGAGACTAGACATCTATCACCCCACTACCACTATCAGATTAGAGCCATAAAGGAGACTAGACATCTACCACCCCACTACTACTATCAGATTAGAGCCATAAGGGAGACTAGACATCTACCACCCCACTACCACTATCACATTAGAGCCATAAAGGAGACTAGACATCTACCACCCCACTACCACTATCAGATTAGAGCCATAAAGGAGACTAGACATCTACCACTATCAGATTAGAGCCATAAAGGAGACTAGACATCTATCACCCCACTACCACTATCAGATTAGAGCCATAAAGGAGACTAGACATCTACCACCCCACTACCACTATCAGATTAGAGCCATAAAGGAGACTAGACATCTACCACTATCAGATTAGAGCCATAAAGGAGACTAGACATCTACCACCCCACTACTACTATCAGATTAGAGCCATAAGGGAGACTAGACATCTACCACCTCACTACCACTATCAGATTAGAGCCATAAAGGAGACTAGACATCTACCACCCCACTACTACTATCAGATTAGAGCCATAAGGGAGACTAGACATCTACCACCCCACTACTACTGTCAGATTAGAGCCATAAAGGAGACTAGACATCTACCACCTCACTACCACTATCAGATTAGAACCATAAAGGAGACTAGACATCTATCATCCCACTACCACTATCAGATTAGAGCCATAAATGAGACTAGACATCTACCACTATCAGATTAGAGCCATAAAGGAGACTAGACATCTACCACCCCACTACCACTATCAGATTAGAGCCATAAAGGAGACTAGACATCTACCACTATCAGATTAGAGCCATAAAGGAGACTAGACATCTAACACCCCACTACCACTATCAGATTAGAGCCATATAGAAGACTAGACATCTACCACCCCACTACCACTATCAGAATAGAGCCGTAAGGGAGAAATCTAAGACCCCACTACCACTACCAGATTAGAGCCATAAGGGAGACTAGACATCTACCACCCCACTACCACTATCAAATTAGAGCCATAAAGGAGACTAGACATCTACCACCCCACTACCACTATCAGATTAGAGCCATAAAGGAGACTAGACATCTACCACCCCAATACCACTGTCAGATTAAAGCCATAAAGGAGACTAGACATCTATCACCCCACTACCACTATCAGATTAGAGCCATAAAGGAGACTAGACATCTACCACTATCAGATTAGAGCCATAAAGGAGACTAGACATCTACCACCCCACTACTACTATCAGATTAGAGCCATAAAGGAGACTAGACATCTATCACCCCACTACCACTATCAAATTAGAGCCATAAAGGAGACTAGACATCTACCACCTCACAACCACTATCAGATTAGAGCCATAAGGAGACTGGACATCTACCACCCCACTACCACTATCAGAGTAGAGCCATAAAGGAGACTAGACATCTACCACTATCAGATTAGAGCCATAAAGGAGACCAGACATCTACCACCCCACTACTACTATCAGATTAGAGCCATAAGGGAGACTAGACATCTACCACCCCACTACCACTATCAGATTAGAGTCATAAAGGAGACTAGACATCTACCACTATCAGATTAGAGCCATAAAGGAGACTAGACATCTACCACCCCACTAGTACTATCAGATTAGAGCCATAAGGGAGAAATCTACCACCCCACTACCACTACCAGATTAGAGCCATAAGGGAGACTAGACATCTACCACCCCACTACCACTATCAGATTAGAGCCATTTAGAAGACTAGACATCTACCACCCCACTACCACTATCAGATTAGAGCCATAAAGGAGACTAGACATCTATCACCCCACTACCACTATCAAATTAGAGCCATAAAGGAGACTAGACATCTACCACCCCACTACCACTATCAGATTAGAGCCATAAAGGAGACTAGACATCTACCACCCCACTACCACTATCAGATTAGAGCCATAAAGGAGAATAGACATCTATCACCCCACTACCAATATCACATTAGAGCCATAAAGGAGACTAGACATCTACCACCCCACTACCACTATCAGAGTAGAGCCATAAAGGAGACTAGACATCTACCACTATCAGATTAGAGCCATAAAGGAGACTAGACATCTATCACCCCACTACCACTATCAGATTAGAGCCATAAAGGAGACTAGACATCTACCACCCCACTACCACTATCAGAGTATAGCCATAAGGAGACTAGATATCTACCACCCCACTACCACTATCAGAGTATAGCCATAAAGGAGACTAGACATCTACCACTATCAGATTAGAGCCATAAAGGAGACTAGACATCTACCACCCCACTACTACTATCAGATTAGAGCCATAAGGGAGACTAGACATCTACCACCCCACTACCACTATCAGATTAGAGCCATAAAGGAGACTAGACATCTACCACCCCATTACCACTATCAGATTAGAGCCATAAAGGAGACTAGACATCTATCACCCCACTACCACTATCAGATTAGAGCCATAAAGGAGACTAGACATCTACCACCCCACTACTACTATCAGATTAGAGCCATAAGGGAGACTAGACATCTACCACCCCACTACCACTATCAGATTAGAGCCATAAAGGAGACTAGACGTCTATCACCCCACTACCAATATCAGATTAGAGCCATAAAGGAGACTAGACATCTACCACCCCACTACCACTATCAGATTAGAGCCATAAAGGAGACTAGACATCTACCACTATCAGATTAGAGCCATAAAGGAGACTAGACATCTATCACCCCACTACCACTATCAGATTAGAGCCATAAAGGAGACTAGACATCTACCACCCCACTACCACTATCAGATTAGAGTCATAAAGGAGACTAGACATCTACCACTATCAGATTAGAGCCATAAAGGAGACTAGACATCTACCACCCCACTACTACTATCAGATTAGAGCCATAAAGGAGACTAGACATCTACCACCTCACTACCACTATCAGATTAGAGCCATAAGGAGACTGGACATCTACCACCCCACTACCACTAACAGAGTATAGCCATAAAGGAGACTAGACATCTACCACTATCAGATTAGAGCCATAAAGGAGACTAGACATCTACCACCCCACTACTACTATCAGATTAGAGCCATAAGGGAGACTAGACATCTACCACCCCACTACCACTATCAGATTAGAGTCATAAAGGAGACTAGACATCTACCACTATCAGATTAGAGCCATAAAGGAGACTAGACATCTACCACCCCACTACTACTATCAGATTAGAGCCATAAGGGAGACTAGACATCTACCACCCCACTACTACTATCAGATTAGAGCCATAAGGGAGACTAGACATCTACCACCCCACTAGTACTATCAGATTAGAGCCATAAGGGAGAAATCTACCACCCCACTACCACTATCAGATTAGAGCCATAAAGGAGACTAGACATCTACCACCCCACTACCACTATCAGATTAGAGCCATTTATAAGACTAGACATCTACCACCCCACTACCACTATCAGATTAGAGCCATTTAGAAGACTAGACATCTACCACCCCACTACTACTATCAGATTAGAGCCATAAGGGAGACTAGACATCTACCACCCCACTACTACTATCAGATTAGAGCCATAAGGGAGACTAGACATCTACCACCCCACTACTACTATCAGATTAGAGCCATAAGGGAGACTAGACATCTACCACCCCACTACTACTATCAGATTAGAGCCATAAAGGAGACTAGACATCTACCACCCCACTACCACTATCAGATTAGAGCCATAAAGGAGACTAGACATCTATCACCCCACTACCAATATCACATTAGAGCCATAAAGGAGACTAGACATCTACCACCCCACTACCACTATCAGATTAGAGCCATAAAGGAGACTAGACATCTACCACTATCAGATTAGAGCCATAAAGGAGACTAGACATCTATCACCCCACTACCACTATCAGATTAGAGTCATAAAGGAGACTAGACATCTACCACTATCAGATTAGAGCCATAAAGGAGACTAGACATCTACCACCCCACTACCACTATCAGATTAGAGCCATTTAGAAGACTAGACATCTACCACCCCACTACCACTATCAGATTAGAGCCATAAAGGAGACTAGACATCTACCACCCCACTACCACTATCAAATTAGAGCCATAAAGGAGACTAGACATCTACCACCCCACTACCACTATCAGATTAGAGCCATAAAGGAGACTAGACATCTACCACCCCACTACCACTATCAGATTAGAGCCATAAAGGAGACTAGACATCTACCACCTCACTACCACTATCAGATTAGAGCCATAAGGAGACTAGACATCTACCACCCCACTACCACTATCAGAGTATAGCCATAAGGAGACTAGATATCTACCACCCCACTACCACTATCAGAGTATAGCCATAAAGGAGACTAGACATCTACCACTATCAGATTAGAGCCATAAAGGAGACTAGACATCTACCACCCCACTACTACTATCCGATTAGAGCCATAAGGGAGACTAGACATCTACCACCCCACTACCACTATCAGATTAGAGTCATAAAGGAGACTAGACATCTACCACTATCAGATTAGAGCCATAAAGAGAGACTAGACATCTACCACCCCACTACTACTATCAGATTAGAGCCATAAGGGAGACTAGACATCTACCACCCCACTACCACTACCAGATTAGAGCCATAAGGGAGACTAGACATCTACCACCCCACTACCACTATCAGATTAGAGCCATTTAGAAGACTAGACATCTACCACCCCACTACCACTATCAGATTAGAGCCATAAAGGAGACTAGACATCTATCACCCCACTACCACTATCAAATTAGAGCCATAAAGGAGACTAGACATCTACCACCCCACTACCACTATCAGATTAGAGCCATAAAGGAGACTAGACATCTACCACCCCACTACCACTATCAGATTAGAGCCATAAAGGAGACTAGACATCTATCACCCCACTACCAATATCACATTAGAGCCATAAAGGAGACTAGACATCTACCACCCCACTACCACTATCAGAGTAGAGCCATAAAGGAGACTAGACATCTACCACTATAAGATTAGAGCCATAAAGGAGACTAGACATCTATCACCCCACTACCACTATCAGATTAGAGCCATAAAGGAGACTAGACATCTACCACCCCACTACCACTATCAGATTAGAGCCATAAAGGAGACTAGACATCTACCACCTCACTACCACTATCAGATTAGAGCCATAAGGAGACTAGACATCTACCACCCCACTACCACTATCAGAGTATAGCCATAAGGAGACTAGATATCTACCACCCCACTACCACTATCAGAGTATAGCCATAAAGGAGACTAGACATCTACCACTATCAGATTAGAGCCATAAAGGAGACTGGACATCTACCACCCCACTACCACTATCAGATTAGAGCCATAAGGGAGACTAGACATCTACCACCCCACTACCACTATCAGATTAGAGCCATAAAGGAGACTAGACATCTACCACCCCATTACCACTATCAGATTAGAGCCATAAAGGAGACTAGACATCTATCACCCCACTACCACTATCAGATTAGAGCCATAAAGGAGACTAGACATCTACCACCCCACTACTACTATCAGATTAGAGCCATAAGGGAGACTAGACATCTACCACCCCACTACCACTATCACATTAGAGCCATAAAGGAGACTAGACATCTACCACCCCACTACCACTATCAGATTAGAGCCATAAAGGAGACTAGACATCTACCACTATCAGATTAGAGCCATAAAGGAGACTAGACATCTATCACCCCACTACCACTATCAGATTAGAGCCATAAAGGAGACTAGACATCTACCACCCCACTACCACTATCAGATTAGAGCCATAAAGGAGACTAGACATCTACCACCCCACTACTACTATCAGATTAGAGCCATAAGGGAGACTAGACATCTACCACCTCACTACCACTATCAGATTAGAGCCATAAAGGAGACTAGACATCTACCACCCCACTACTACTATCAGATTAGAGCCATAAGGGAGACTAGACATCTACCACCCCACTACTACTGTCAGATTAGAGCCATAAAGGAGACTAGACATCTACCACCTCACTACCACTATCAGATTAGAACCATAAAGGAGACTAGACATCTATCATCCCACTACCACTATCAGATTAGAGCCATAAATGGGACTAGACATCTACCACTATCAGATTAGAGCCATAAAGGAGACTAGACATCTACCACCCCACTACCACTATCAGATTAGAGCCATAAAGGAGACTAGACATCTACCACTATCAGATTAGAGCCATAAAGGAGACTAGACATCTAACACCCCACTACCACTATCAGATTAGAGCCATATAGAAGACTAGACATCTACCACCCCACTACCACTATCAGAATAGAGCCGTAAGGGAGAAATCTAAGACCCCACTACCACTACCAGATTAGAGCCATAAGGGAGACTAGACATCTACCACCCCACTACCACTATCAAATTAGAGCCATAAAGGAGACTAGACATCTACCACCCCACTACCACTATCAGATTAGAGCCATAAAGGAGACTAGACATCTATCACCCCACTACCACTATCAGATTAAAGCCATAAAGGAGACTAGACATCTATCACCCCACTACCACTATCAGATTAGAGCCATAAAGGAGACTAGACATCTACCACTATCAGATTAGAGCCATAAAGGAGACTAGACATCTACCACCCCACTACTACTATCAGATTAGAGCCATAAAGGAGACTAGACATCTATCACCCCACTACCACTATCAAATTAGAGCCATAAAGGAGACTAGACATCTACCACCTCACAACCACTATCAGATTAGAGCCATAAGGAGACTGGACATCTACCACCCCACTACCACTATCAGATTAGAGCCATAAAGGAGACTAGACATCTATCACCCCACTACCACTATCAGATTAGAGCCATAAAGGAGACCAGACATCTACCACCCCACTACCACTATCAGATTAGAGCCATAAAGGAGACTAGACATCTACCACCCCACTACCACTATCAGATTAGAGTCATAAAGGAGACTAGACATCTACCACTATCAGATTAGAGCCATAAAGGAGACTAAACATCTACCACCCCACTAGTACTATCAGATTAGAGCCATAAGGGAGAAATCTACCACCCCACTACCACTACCAGATTAGAGCCATAAGGGAGACTAGACATCTACCACCCCACTACCACTATCAGATTAGAGCCATTTAGAAGACTAGACATCTACCACCCCACTACCACTATCAGATTAGAGCCATAAAGGAGACTAGACATCTATCACCCCACTACCACTATCAAATTAGAGCCATAAAGGAGACTAGACATCTACCACCCCACTACCACTATCAGATTAGAGCCATAAAGGAGACTAGACATCTATCACCCCACTACCACTATCAGATTAGAGCCATAAAGGAGAATAGACATCTATCACCCCACTACCAATATCACATTAGAGCCATAAAGGAGACTAGACATCTACCACCCCACTACCACTATCAGAGTAGAGCCATAAAGGAGACTAGACATCTACCACTATCAGATTAGAGCCATAAAGGAGACTAGACATCTATCACCCCACTACCACTATCAGATTAGAGCCATAAAGGAGACTAGACATCTACCACCCCACTACCACTATCAGAGTATAGCCATAAGGAGACTAGATATCTACCACCCCACTACCACTATCAGAGTATAGCCATAAAGGAGACTAGACATCTACCACTATCAGATTAGAGCCATAAAGGAGACTAGACATCTACCACCCCACTACTACTATCAGATTAGAGCCATAAGGGAGACTAGACATCTACCACCCCACTACCACTATCAGATTAGAGCCATAAAGGAGACTAGACATCTACCACCCCATTACCACTATCAGATTAGAGCCATAAAGGAGACTAGACATCTATCACCCCACTACCACTATCAGATTAGAGCCATAAAGGAGACTAGACATCTACCACCCCACTACTACTATCAGATTAGAGCCATAAGGGAGACTAGACATCTACCACCCCACTACCACTATCAGATTAGAGCCATAAAGGAGACTAGACGTCTATCACCCCACTACCAATATCACATTAGAGCAATAAAGGAGACTAGACATCTACCACCCCACTACCACTATCAGATTAGAGCCATAAAGGAGACTAGACATCTACCACTATCAGATTAGAGCCATAAAGGAGACTAGACATCTATCACCCCACTACCACTATCAGATTAGAGCCATAAAGGAGACTAGACATCTACCACCCCACTACCACTATCAGATTAGAGCCATAAAGGAGACTAGACATCTACCACCTCACTACCACTATCAGATTAGAGCCATAAGGAGACTGGACATCTACCACCCCACTACCACTATCAGAGTATAGCCATAAAGGAGACTAGACATCTACCACTATCAGATTAGAGCCATAAAGGAGACTAGACATCTACCACCCCACTACTACTATCAGATTAGAGCCATAAGGGAGACTAGACATCTACCACCCCACTACCACTATCAGATTAGAGCCATAAAGGAGACTAGACATCTACCACCCCATTACCACTATCAGATTAGAGCCATAAAGGACACTAGACATCTATCACCCCACTACCACTATCAGATTAGAGCCATAAAGGAGACTAGACATCTACCACTATCAGATTAGAGCCATAAAGGAGACTAGACATCTACCACCCCACTACTACTATCAGATTAGAGCCATAAGGGAGACTAGACATCTACCACCTCACTACCACTATCAGATTAGAGCCATAAAGGAGACTAGACATCTACCACCCCACTACTACTATCAGATTAGAGCCATAAGGGAGACTAGACATCTACCACCCCACTACTACTGTCAGATTAGAGCCATAAAGGAGACTAGACATCTACCACCTCACTACCACTATCAGATTAGAACCATAAAGGAGACTAGACATCTATCATCCCACTACCACTATCAGATTAGAGCCATAAATGAGACTAGACATCTACCACTATCAGATTAGAGCCATAAAGGAGACTAGACATCTACCACCCCACTACCACTATCAGATTAGAGCCGTAAGGGAGAAATCTAAGACCCCACTACCACTACCAGATTAGAGCCATAAGGGAGACTAGACATCTACCACCCCACTACCACTATCAAATTAGAGCCATAAAGGAGACTAGACATCTACCACCCCACTACCACTATCAGATTAGAGCCATAAAGGAGACTAGACATCTACCACCCCAATACCACTGTCAGATTAAAGCCATAAAGGAGACTAGACATCTATCACCCCACTACCACTATCAGATTAGAGCCATAAAGGAGACTAGACATCTACCACTATCAGATTAGAGCCATAAAGGAGACTAGACATCTACCACCCCACTACTACTATCAGATTAGAGCCATAAAGGAGACTAGACATCTATCACCCCACTACCACTATCAAATTAGAGCCATAAAGGAGACTAGACATCTACCACCTCACTACCACTATCAGATTAGAGCCATAAGGAGACTGGACATCTACCACCCCACTACCACTATCAGAGTAGAGCCATAAAGGAGACTAGACATCTACCACTATATCAGATTAGAGCCATAAAGGAGACTAGACATCTACCACCCCACTACTACTATCAGATTAGAGCCATAAGTGAGACTAGACATCTACCACCCCACTACCACTATCAGATTAGAGTCATAAAGGAGACTAGACATCTACCACTATCAGATTAGAGCCATAAAGGAGACTAGACATCTACCACCCCACTAGTACTATCAGATTAGAGCCATAAGGGAGAAATCTACCACCCCACTACCACTACCAGATTAGAGCCATAAGGGAGACTAGACATCTACCACCCCACTACCACTATCAGATTAGAGCCATTTAGAAGACTAGACATCTACCACCCCACTACCACTATCAGATTAGAGCCATAAAGGAGACTAGACATCTATCACCCCACTACCACTATCAGATTAGAGCCATAAAGGAGACTAGACATCTACCACCCCACTACCACTATCCGATTAGAGCCATAAAGGAGACTAGACATCTACCACCCCACTACCACTATCAGATTAGAGCCATAAAGGAGACTAGACATCTATCACCCCACTACCAATATCACATTAGAGCCATAAAGGAGACTAGACATCTACCACCCCACTACCACTATCAGATTAGAGCCATAAAGGAGACTAGACATCTACCACTATCAGATTAGAGCCATAAAGGAGACTAGACATCTACCACCCCACTACCACTATCAGATTAGAGCCATAAAGGAGACTAGACATCTATCACCCCACTACCAATATCACATTAGAGCCATAAAGGAGACTAGACATCTACCACCCCACTACCACTATCAGATTAGAGCCATAAAGGAGACTAGACATCTATCACCCCACTACCAATATCACATTAGAGCCATAAAGGAGACTAGACATCTACCACCCCACTACCACTATCAGATTAGAGCCATAAAGGAGACTAGACATCTACCACTATCAGATTAGAGCCATAAAGGAGACTAGACATCTACCACCTCACTACCACTATCAGATTAGAGCCATAAGGAGACTGGACATCTACCACCCCACTACCACTATCAGAGTATAGCCATAAAGGAGACTAGACATCTACCACTATCAGATTAGAGCCATAAGGGAGACTAGACATCTACCACCCCACTACTACTATCAGATTAGAGCCATAAGGGAGACTAGACATCTACCACCCCACTACCACTATCAGAGTATAGCCATAAAGGAGACTAGACATCTACCACTATCAGATTAGAGCCATAAAGGAGACTAGACATCTACCACCCCACTACCACTATCAGATTAGAGCCATAAAGGAGACTAGACATCCACCACCCCACTACCACTATCAGATTAGAGCCATAGAGCCATAAAGGAGACTAGACATCTATCACCCCACTACCACTATCAGATTAGAGCCATAAAGGAGACTAGACATCTACCACCCCACTACCACTATCAGATTAGAGCCATAAAGGAGACTAGACATCTACCACCCCACTACCACTATCAGATTAGAGCCATAAAGGAGACTAGACATCTATCACCCCACTACCAATATCACATTAGAGCCATAAAGGAGACTAGACATCTACCACCCCACTACCACTATCAGATTAGAGCCATAAAGGAGACTAGACATCTACCACTATCAGATTAGAGCCATAAAGGAGACTAGACATCTACCACCCCACTACCACTATCAGATTAGAGCCATAAAGGAGACTAGACATCTACCACCTCACTACCACTATCAGATTAGAGCCATAAGGAGACTAGACATCTACCACCCCACTACCACTATCAGAGTATAGCCATAAGGAGACTAGACATCTACCACCCCACTACCACTATCAGAGTATAGCCATAAAGGAGACTAGACATCTACACCTATCAGATTAGAGCCATAAAGGAGACTAGACATCTACCACCCCACTACTACTATCAGATTAGAGCCATAAGGGAGACTAGACATCTACCACCCCACTACCACTATCAGATTAGAGCCATAAAGGAGACTAGACATCTACCACCCCATTACCACTATCAGATTAGAGCCATAAAGGAGACTAGACATCTATCACCCCACTACCACTATCAGATTAGAGCCATAAAGGAGACTAGACATCTACCACCCCACTACTACTATCAGATTAGAGCCATAAGGGAGACTAGACATCTACCACCCCACTACCACTATCAGATTAGAGCCATAAAGGAGACTAGACGTCTATCACCCCACTACCAATATCACATTAGAGCCATAAAGGAGACTAGACATCTACCACCCCACTACCACTATCAGATTAGAGCCATAAAGGAGACTAGACATCTACCACTATCAGATTAGAGCCATAAGGAGACTGGACATCTACCACCCCACTACCACTATCAGAGTATAGCCATAAAGGAGACTAGACATCTACCACTATCAGATTAGAGCCATAAAGGAGACCAGACATCTACCACCCCACTACTACTATCAGATTAGAGCCATAAGTGAGACTAGACATCTACCACCCCACTACCACTATCAGATTAGAGTCATAAAGGAGACTAGACATCTACCACTATCAGATTAGAGCCATAAAGGAGACTAGACATCTACCACCCCACTAGTACTATCAGATTAGAGCCATAAGGGAGAAATCTACCACCCCACTACCACTACCAGATTAGAGCCATAAGGGAGACTAGACATCTACCACCCCACTACCACTATCAGATTAGAGCCATTTAGAAGACTAGACATCTACCACCCCACTACCACTATCAGATTAGAGCCATAAAGGAGACTAGACATCTATCACCCCACTACCACTATCAAATTAGAGCCATAAAGGAGACTAGACATCTACCACCCCACTACCACTATCCGATTAGAGCCATAAAGGAGACTAGACATCTACCACCCCACTACCACTATCAGATTAGAGCCATAAAGGAGACTAGACATCTATCACCCCACTACCAATATCACATTAGAGCCATAAAGGAGACTAGACATCTACCACCCCACTACCACTATCAGATTAGAGCCATAAAGGAGACTAGACATCTACCACTATCAGATTAGAGCCATAACGGAGACTAGACATCTATCACCCCACTACCACTATCAGATTAGAGCCATAAAGGAGACTAGACATCTATCACCCCACTACCAATATCACATTAGAGCCATAAAGGAGACTAGACATCTACCACCCCACTACCACTATCAGATTAGAGCCATAAAGGAGACTAGACATCTACCACTATCAGATTAGAGCCATAAAGGAGACTAGACATCTATCACCCCACTACCACTATCAGATTAGAGCCATAAAGGAGACTAGACATCTACCACCCCACTACCACTATCAGATTAGAGCCATAAAGGAGACTAGACATCTACCACCTCACTACCACTATCAGATTAGAGCCATAAGGAGACTGGACATCTACCACCCCACTACCACTATCAGAGTATAGCCATAAAGGAGACTAGACATCTACCACTATCAGATTAGAGCCATAAGGGAGACTAGACATCTACCACCCCACTACTACTATCAGATTAGAGCCATAAGGGAGACTAGACATCTACCACCCCACTACCACTATCAGAGTATAGCCATAAAGGAGACTAGACATCTACCACTATCAGATTAGAGCCATAAAGGAGACTAGACATCTACCACCCCACTAGTACTATCAGATTAGAGCCATAAAGGAGACTAGACATCCACCACCCCACTACCACTATCATATTAGAGCCATTTAGAAGACTAGACATCTACCACCCCACTACCACTATCAGATTAGAGCCATAAAGGAGACTAGACATCTATCACCCCACTACCACTATCAAATTAGAGCCATAAAGGAGACTAGACATCTACCACCCCACTACCACTATCAGATTAGAGCCATAAAGGAGACTAGACATCTACCACCCCACTACCACTATCAGATTAGAGCCATAAAGGAGACTAGACATCTATCACCCCACTACCAATATCACATTAGAGCCATAAAGGAGACTAGACATCTACCACCCCACTACCACTATCAGATTAGAGCCATAAAGGAGACTAGACATCTACCACTATCAGATTAGAGCCATAAAGGAGACTAGACATCTACCACCCCACTACCACTATCAGATTAGAGCCATAAAGGAGACTAGACATCTACCACCCCATTACCACTATCAGATTAGAGCCATAAAGGAGACTAGACATCTATCACCCCACTACCACTATCAGATTAGAGCCATAAAGGAGACTAGACATCTACCACCCCACTACTACTATCAGATTAGAGCCATAAGGGAGACTAGACATCTACCACCCCACTACCACTATCAGATTAGAGCCATAAAGGAGACTAGACGTCTATCACCCCACTACCAATATCACATTAGAGCCATAAAGGAGACTAGACATCTACCACCCCACTACCACTATCAGATTAGAGCCATAAAGGAGACTAGACATCTACCACTATCAGATTAGAGCCATAAAGGAGACTAGACATCTACCACCCCACTACCACTATCAGAGTATAGCCATAAAGGAGACTAGACATCTACCACTATCAGATTAGAGCCATAAAGGAGACCAGACATCTACCACCCCACTACTACTATCAGATTAGAGCCATAAGTGAGACTAGACATCTACCACCCCACTACCACTATCAGATTAGAGTCATAAAGGAGACTAGACATCTACCACTATCAGATTAGAGCCATAAAGGAGACTAGACATCTACCACCCCACTAGTACTATCAGATTAGAGCCATAAGGGAGAAATCTACCACCCCACTACCACTACCAGATTAGAGCCATAAGGGAGACTAGACATCTACCACCCCACTACCACTATCAGATTAGAGCCATTTAGAAGACTAGACATCTACCACCCCACTACCACTATCAGATTAGAGCCATAAAGGAGACTAGACATCTATCACCCCACTACCACTATCAAATTAGAGCCATAAAGGAGACTAGACATCTACCACCCCACTACCACTATCCGATTAGAGCCATAAAGGAGACTAGACATCTACCACCCCACTACCACTATCAGATTAGAGCCATAAAGGAGACTAGACATCTATCACCCCACTACCAATATCACATTAGAGCCATAAAGGAGACTAGACATCTACCACCCCACTACCACTATCAGATTAGAGCCATAAAGGAGACTAGACATCTACCACTATCAGATTAGAGCCATAAAGGAGACTAGACATCTATCACCCCACTACCACTATCAGATTAGAGCCATAAAGGAGACTAGACATCTATCACCCCACTACCAATATCACATTAGAGCCATAAAGGAGACTAGACATCTACCACCCCACTACCACTATCAGATTAGAGCCATAAAGGAGACTAGACATCTATCACCCCACTACCACTATCAAATTAGAGCCATAAAGGAGACTAGACATCTACCACCCCACTACCACTATCAGATTAGAGCCATAAAGGAGACTAGACATCTACCACCCCACTACCACTATCAGATTAGAGCCATAAAGGAGACTAGACATCTATCACCCCACTACCAATATCACATTAGAGCCATAAAGGAGACTAGACATCTACCACCCCACTACCACTATCAGATTAGAGCCATAAAGGAGACTAGACATCTACCACTATCAGATTAGAGCCATAAAGGAGACTAGACATCTACCACCCCACTACCACTATCAGATTAGAGCCATAAAGGAGACTAGACATCTACCACCCCATTACCACTATCAGATTAGAGCCATAAAGGAGACTAGACATCTACCACTATCAGATTAGAGCTATAAAGGAGACTAGACATCTACCACCCCACTACTACTATCAGATTAGAGCCATAAGGGAGACTAGACATCTACCACCCCACTACCACTATCAGATTAGAGCCATAAAGGAGACTAGACGTCTATCACCCCACTACCAATATCACATTAGAGCCATAAAGGAGACTAGACATCTACCACCCCACTACCACTATCAGATTAGAGCCATAAAGGAGACTAGACATCTACCACTATCAGATTAGAGCCATAAGGAGACTGGACATCTACCACCCCACTACCACTATCAGAGTATAGCCATAAAGGAGACTAGACATCTACCACTATCAGATTAGAGCCATAAAGGAGACCAGACATCTACCACCCCACTACTACTATCAGATTAGAGCCATAAAGGAGACTAGACATCTACCACCCCACTACCACTATCAGATTAGAGCCATAAAGGAGACTAGACATCTATCACCCCACTACCAATATCACATTAGAGCCATAAAGGAGACTAGACATCTACCACCCCACTACCACTATCAGATTAGAGCCATAAAGGAGACTAGACATCTACCACTATCAGATTAGAGCCATAAAGGAGACTAGACATCTACCACCCCACTACCACTATCAGATTAGAGCCATAAAGGAGACTAGACATCTACCACCCCATTACCACTATCAGATTAGAGCCATAAAGGAGACTAGACATCTACCACCCCACTACCACTATCAGATTAGAGCCATAAAGGAGACTAGACATCTACCACCCCACTACTACTATCAGATTAGAGCCATAAGGGAGACTAGACATCTACCACCCCACTACCACTATCAGATTAGAGCCATAAAGGAGACT
>NC_092104.1:0-63260 GCF_045679555.1 Salvelinus alpinus | reverse complement strand
GAAAAACATATTAATATTAAGGTTTCACAGTTGTCAGGATGGCCGAGTGGTCTAAGGCGCCAGACTCAAGGTGAGAAACCTTCCTGGTTGTAAGGGTATTCTGGTCTCCGACTGGAGGCGAGGGTTCAAAACCCTCTTCTGACAGAGCACTAGCCTAAAAAAGTATACTTTTGTCAACACCGAGAATTTCTCCAAAGGTTGAAAGGGAAACACATGAACAGTGATTAATAGTTTGATAGATGTCATAATTTGAGAACAGAAAACACATGAAATGTGAATAATCGTTCGATACAGGTCATCATATGCCTAGTTTAGAATTCAAAAAGTTACTCAATTCCTTTAAAAAAACATTTTTTACTATATCTTTCATTACATTTTAACATTTTTTTCTTTTCTGTTCTTTGTATCTTAAGATCTGCATGTTTCCATCAGACATATCAGACTTTATGTAACAGAATCGTGAAAGATGTGAGTTTCAAAGCTTCAGAGTTGTCATAATGTGCGAGTGTCTTAAGAGCCACACTCAAGGTGAGAAGCTTTCCAGGCTATAGGGGTATTCTGGTGTCCGATTGGAGGCGAGGGTTCAAATCCTTCTTCTGACACAGCTTTTGCCTAAAAAAGTAGCTTTCGGTCAACACCGAGAAATTCTCCAAAGGTTGAAAGGAAAACACATGAACAGTGATTAATAGTTTGATAGATGTCACAATTTGAGAACAGAAAACACATGAAACGTGAATAATCGTTCGATACAGGTCATCATATGCCTAGTTTAGAATTCAAAAAGTTACTAAATTCCTTAAAAAAAAAGTTTTTTACTATATCTTTCATTACCTTTTAAAAAAAAATTCTTTTCCGTTCTTTGTATCTTAAGATCTGCATGTTTCCATCAGACATATCAGACTTTATGTAACAGAATCGTGAAAGATGTGAATTTCAAAGCTTCAGAGTTGTCATAATGTGCGAGTGTCTAAAGAGCCAGACTCAAGGTGAGAAGCTTTCCAGGCTATAGGGGTATTCTGGTGTCCGATTGGAGGCGAGGGTTCAAAACTTTCTTCTGACACAGCTTTTGCCTAAAAAAGTAGCTTTCGGTCAACACCGAGAAATTCTCCAAAGGTTGAAAGGAAAACACATGAACAGTGATTAATAGTTTGATAGATGTCACAATTTGAGAACAGAAAACACATGAAACGTGAATAATCGTTCGATACAGGTCATCATATGCCTAGCTTAGAATTTACAAACTTTTTCAATTTCCTTAAAAAATGTTTTTTACTCTATCTTTCACTTGCTTTTAGCATTTTTTTGTTGTCTGTTCTTTGTATCTTAAGTTCTGCAATTTTCCATCAGACATATCAGACTTTATGTTACAGAATCCTGAAAAACATATTAATATTAAGGTTTCACAGTTGTCAGGATGGCCGAGTGGTCTAAGGCGCCAGACTCAAGGTGAGAAACCTTCCTGGTTATAAGGGTATTCTGGTCTCCAACTGGCTGCGAGGGTTCAAATCCCTCTTCTGACAGAGCTTTTGCCTAAAAAAGTATACTTTTGTCAACACCGAGAATTTCTCCAAAGGTTGAAAGGGAAACACATGAACAGTGATTAATAGTTTGATAGATGTCATAATTTGAGAACAGAAAACACATGAAATGTGAATAATCGTTCGATACAGGTCATCATATGCCTAGTTTAGAATTCAAAAAGTTACTCAATTCCTTTAAAAAAACATTTTTTACTATATCTTTCATTACCTTTTAACATTTTTTTCTTTTCTGTTCTTTGTATCTTAAGATCTGCATGTTTCCATCAGACATATCAGACTTTATGTAACAGAATCATGAAAGATGTGAGTTTCAAAGCTTCAGAGTTGTCATAATGTGCGAGTGTCTTAAGAGCCACACTCAAGGTGAGAAGCTTTCCAGGCTATAGGGGTATTCTGGTGTCCGATTGGAGGCGTGGGTTCAAATCCTTCTTCTGACACAGCTTTTGCCTAAAAAAGTAGCTTTCGGTCAACACCGAGAAATTCTCCAAAGGTTGAAAGGAAAACACATGAACAGTGATTAATAGTTTGATAGATGTCACAATTTGAGAACAGAAAACACATGAAACGTGAATAATCGTTCGATACAGGTCATCATATGCCTAGCTTAGAATTTACAAACTTTTTCAATTTCCTTAAAAAATGTTTTTTACTCTATCTTTCACTTGCTTTTAGCATTTTTTTGTTGTCTGTTCTTTGTATCTTAAGTTCTGCAATTTTCCATCAGACATGTCAGACTTTATGTTACAGAATCGTGAAAAAATATGAATTTTAAGGGTTCATAGTTGTCAGGATGGCCGAGTGATCTAAGGCGCCAGACTCAAGGTGAGAAACCTTCCTGGTTGTAAGGGTATTCTGGTCTCCGACTGGAGGCGAGCGTTCAAATCCCTCTTCTGACAGAGCTTTTGCCTAAAAAAGTATACTTTTGTCAACACCGAGAATTTCTCCAAATGTTGAAAGGGAAACACATGAACAGTGATTAATAGTTTGATAGATGTCATAATTTGAGAACAGAAAACACATGAAAAGTGAATAATCGTTCGATACAGGTCATCATATGCCTAGTTTAGAATTCAAAAAGTTACTCAATTCCTTTAAAAAAAAGTTTTTTACTATATCTTTCATTACCTTTGAACATTTTTTTCTTTTCCGTTCTTTGTATCTTAAGATCTGCATGTTTCAATCAGACATATCAAACTTTATGTAACAGAATCGTGAAAGATGTGAATTTCAAAGCTTCAGAGTTGTCATAATGTGCGAGTGTCTTAAGAGCCAGACTTAAGGTGAGAAGCTTTCCAGCCTATAGAGGTATTCTGGTGTCCGATTGGAGGTGAGGGTTCAAATCCTTCTTCTGACACAGCTTTTGCCTAAAAAAGTAGTTTTCGGTCAACACCGAGAAATTCTCCAAAGGTTGAAAGGAAAACACATGAACAGTGATTAATAGTTTGATAGATGTCACAATTTGAGAACAGAAAACACATGAAACGTGAATAATCGTTCGATACAGGTCATCATATGCCTAGTTTAGAATTTACTAACTTTTTCAATTTCCTTAAAAAAAAAAAAATACTCTATCTTTCACTTGCTTTTAGCATTTTTTTGTTGTCTGTTCTTTGTATCTTAAGTTCTGCAATTTTCCATCAGACATATCAGACTTTATGTTACAGAATCCTGAAAAACATATTAATATTAAGGTTTCACAGTTGTCAGGATGGCCGAGTGGTCTAAGGCGCCAGACTCAAGGTGAGAAACCTTCCTGGTTGTAAGGGTATTCTGGTCTCCGACTGGAGGCGAGGGTTCAAAACCCTCTTCTGACAGAGCACTAGCCTAAAAAAGTATACTTTTGTCAACACCGAGAATTTCTCCAAAGGTTGAAAGGGAAACACATGAACAGTGATTAATAGTTTGATAGATGTCATAATTTGAGAACAGAAAACACATGAAATGTGAATAATCGTTCGATACAGGTCATCATATGCCTAGTTTAGAATTCAAAAAGTTACTAAATTCCTTAAAAAAAAAGTTTTTTACTATATCTTTCATTACCTTTTAACATTTTTTTCTTTTCCGTTCTTTGTATCTTAAGATCTGCATGTTTCCATCAGACATATCAGACTTTATGTAACAGAATCGTGAAAGATGTGAATTTCAAAGCTTCAGAGTTGTCATAATGTGCGAGTGTCTAAAGAGCCAGACTCAAGGTGAGAAGCTTTCCAGGCTATAGGGGTATTCTGGTGTCCGATTGGAGGCGAGGGTTCAAAACTTTCTTCTGACACAGCTTTTGCCTAAAAAAGTAGCTTTCGGTCAACACCGAGAAATTCTCCAAAGGTTGAAAGGAAAACACATGAACAGTGATTAATAGTTTGATAGATGTCACAATTTGAGAACAGAAAACACATGAAACGTGAATAATCGTTCGATACAGGTCATCATATGCCTAGCTTAGAATTTACAAACTTTTTCAATTTCCTTAAAAAATGTTTTTTACTCTATCTTTCACTTGCTTTTAGCATTTTTTTGTTGTCTGTTCTTTGTATCTTAAGTTCTGCAATTTTCCATCAGACATATCAGACTTTATGTTACAGAATCCTGAAAAACATATTAATATTAAGGTTTCACAGTTGTCAGGATGGCCGAGTGGTCTAAGGCGCCAGACTCAAGGTGAGAAACCTTCCTGGTTATAAGGGTATTCTGGTCTCCAACTGGCTGCGAGGGTTCAAATCCCTCTTCTGACAGAGATTTTGCCTAAAAAAGTATACTTTTGTCAACACCGAGAATTTCTCCAAAGGTTGAAAGGGAAACACATGAACAGTGATTAATAGTTTGATAGATGTCATAATTTGAGAACAGAAAACACATGAAACGTGAATAATCGTTCGATACAGGTCATCATATGCCTAGTTTAGAATTCAAAAAGTTACTAAATTCCTTTAAAAAAAAGTTTTTTACTATATCTTTCATTACCTTTTAACATTTTTTCTTTTCCGTTCTTTGTATCTTAAGATCTGCATGTTTCCATCAGACATATCAGACTTTATGTAACAGAATCGTGAAAGATGTGAATTTCAAAGCTTCAGAGTTGTCATAATGTGCCAGTGTCTAAAGAGCCAGACTCAAGGTGAGAAGCTTTCCAGGCTATAGGGGTATTCTGGTGTCCGATTGGAGGCGAGGGTTCAAATCCTTCTTCTGACACAGCTTTTGCCTAAAAAAGTAGCTTTCGGTCAACACCGAGAAATTCTCCAAAGGTTGAAAGGAAAACACATGAACAGTGATTAATAGTTTGATAGATGTCACAATTTGAGAACAGAAAACACATGAAACGTGAATAATCGTTCGATACAGGTCATCATATGCCTAGTTTAGAATTCAAAAAGTTACTAAATTCCTTAAAAAAAAAGTTTTTTACTATATCTTTCATTACCTTTTAAAAAAAAATTCTTTTCCGTTCTTTGTATCTTAAGATCTGCATGTTTCCATCAGACATATCAGACTTTATGTAACAGAATCGTGAAAGATGTGAATTTCAAAGCTTCAGAGTTGTCATAATGTGCGAGTGTCTAAAGAGCCAGACTCAAGGTGAGAAGCTTTCCAGGCTATAGGGGTATTCTGGTGTCCGATTGGAGGCGAGGGTTCAAAACTTTCTTCTGACACAGCTTTTGCCTAAAAAAGTAGCTTTCGGTCAACACCGAGAAATTCTCCAAAGGTTGAAAGGAAAACACATGAACAGTGATTAATAGTTTGATAGATGTCACAATTTGAGAACAGAAAACACATGAAACGTGAATAATCGTTCGATACAGGTCATCATATGCCTAGCTTAGAATTTACAAACTTTTTCAATTTCCTTAAAAAATGTTTTTTACTCTATCTTTCACTTGCTTTTAGCATTTTTTTGTTGTCTGTTCTTTGTATCTTAAGTTCTGCAATTTTCCATCAGACATATCAGACTTTATGTTACAGAATCCTGAAAAACATATTAATATTAAGGTTTCACAGTTGTCAGGATGGCCGAGTGGTCTAAGGCGCCAGACTCAAGGTGAGAAACCTTCCTGGTTATAAGGGTATTCTGGTCTCCAACTGGCTGCGAGGGTTCAAATCCCTCTTCTGACAAACCTTTTGCCTAAAAAAGTATACTTTTGTCAACACCGAGAATTTCTCCAAAGGTTGAAAGGGAAACACATGAACAGTGATTAATAGTTTGATAGATGTCATAATTTGAGAACAGAAAACACATGAAATGTGAATAATCGTTCGATACAGGTCATCATATGCCTAGTTTAGAATTCAAAAAGTTACTCAATTCCTTTAAAAAAACATTTTTTACTATATCTTTCATTACCTTTTAACATTTTTTTCTTTTCTGTTCTTTGTATCTTAAGATCTGCATGTTTCCATCAGACATATCAGACTTTATGTAACAGAATCATGAAAGATGTGAGTTTCAAAGCTTCAGAGTTGTCATAATGTGCGAGTGTCTTAAGAGCCACACTCAAGGTGAGAAGCTTTCCAGGCTATAGGGGTATTCTGGTGTCCGATTGGAGGCGAGGGTTCAAATCCTTCTTCTGACACAGCTTTTGCCTAAAAAAGTAGCTTTCGGTCAACACCGAGAAATTCTCCAAAGGTTGAAAGGAAAACACATGAACAGTGATTAATAGTTTGATAGATGTCACAATTTGAGAACAGAAAACACATGAAACGTGAATAATCGTTCGATACAGGTCATCATATGCCTAGTTTAGAATTCAAAAAGTTACTAAATTCCTTAAAAAAAAAGTTTTTTACTATATCTTTCATTACCTTTTAACATTTTTTTCTTTTCCGTTCTTTGTATCTTAAGATCTGCATGTTTCCATCAGACATATCAGACTTTATGTAACAGAATCGTGAAAGATGTGAATTTCAAAGCTTCAGAGTTGTCATAATGTGCGAGTGTCTAAAGAGCCAGACTCAAGGTGAGAAGCTTTCCAGGCTATAGGGGTATTCTGGTGTCCGATTGGAGGCGAGGGTTCAAAACTTTCTTCTGACACAGCTTTTGCCTAAAAAAGTAGCTTTCGGTCGACACCGAGAAATTCTCCAAAGGTTGAAAGGAAAACACATGAACAGTGATTAATAGTTTGATAGATGTCACAATTTGAGAACAGAAAACACATGAAACGTGAATAATCGTTCGATACAGGTCATCATATGCCTAGCTTAGAATTTACAAACTTTTTCAATTTCCTTAAAAAATGTTTTTTACTCTATCTTTCACTTGCTTTTAGCATTTTTTTGTTGTCTGTTCTTTGTATCTTAAGTTCTGCAATTTTCCATCAGACATATCAGACTTTATGTTACAGAATCCTGAAAAACATATTAATATTAAGGTTTCACATTTGTCAGGATGGCCGAGTGGTCTAAGGCGCCAGACTCAAGGTGAGAAACCTTCCTGGTTATAAGGGTATTCTGGTCTCCAACTGGCTGCGAGGGTTCAAATCCCTCTTCTGACAGAGATTTTGCCTAAAAAAGTATACTTTTGTCAACACCGAGAATTTCTCCAAAGGTTGAAAGGGAAACACATGAACAGTGATTAATAGTTTGATAGATGTCATAATTTGAGAACAGAAAACACATGAAACGTGAATAATCGTTCGATACAGGTCATCATATGCCTAGTTTAGAATTCAAAAAGTTACTAAATTCCTTTAAAAAAAAGTTTTTTACTATATCTTTCATTACCTTTTAACATTTTTTCTTTTCCGTTCTTTGTATCTTAAGATCTGCATGTTTCCATCAGACATATCAGACTTTATGTAACAGAATCGTGAAAGATGTGAATTTCAAAGCTTCAGAGTTGTCATAATGTGCCAGTGTCTAAAGAGCCAGACTCAAGGTGAGAAGCTTTCCAGGCTATAGGGGTATTCTGGTGTCCGATTGGAGGCGAGTGTTCAAATCCCTCTTCTGACAGAGCTTTTGCCTAAAAAAGTATACTTTTGTCAACACTGAGAAATTCTCCAAAGGTTGAAAGGAAAACACATGAACAGTGATTAATAGTTTGATAGATGTCATAATTTGAGAACAGAAAACACATGAAATGTGAATAATCGTTCGATACAGGTCATCATATGCCTAGTTTAGAATTCAAAAAGTTACTCAATTCCTTTAAAAAATAGTTTTTTACTATATCTTTCATTACCTTTTAACATTTTTTTCTTTTCTGTTCTTTGTATCTTAAGATCTGCATGTTTCCATCAGACATATCAGACTTTATGTAACAGAATCGTGAAAGATGTGAGTTTCAAAGCTTCAGAGTTGTCATAATGTGCGAGTGTCTTAAGAGCCAGACTCAAGGTGAGAAGCTTTCCAGGCTATAGGGGTATTCTGGTGTCCGATTGGAGGCGAGTGTTCAAATCCTTCTTCTGACACAGCTTTTGCCTAAAAAAGTAGCTTTCGGTCAACACCGAGAAATTCTCCAAAGGTTGAAAGGAAAACACATGAACAGTGATTAATAGTTTGATAGATGTCACAATTTGAGAACAGAAAACACATGAAACGTGAATAATCGTTCGATACAGGTCATCATATGCCTAGTTTAGAATTCAAAAAGTTACTCAATTCCTTAAAAAAAAAGTTTTTTACTATATCTTTCATTACCTTTTAACATTTTTTTCTTTTCCGTTCTTTGTATCTTAAGATCTGCATGTTTCCATCAGACATATCAGACTTTATGTAACAGAATCGTGAAAGATGTGAATTTCAAAGCTTCAGAGTTGTCATAATGTGCGAGTGTCTAAAGAGCCAGACTCAAGGTGAGAAGCTTTCCAGGCTATAGGGGTATTCTGGTGTCCGATTGGAGGCGAGGGTTCAAATCCTTCTTCTGACACAGCTTTTGCCTAAAAAAGTAGCTTTCGGTCAACACCGAGAAATTCTCCAAAGGTTGAAAGGAAAATACATGAACAGTGATTAACTGTTTGATAGATGTCATAATTTGAGAACAGAAAACACATGAAATGTGAATAATCGTTCGATACAGGTCATCATATGCCTAGTTTAGAATTCAAAAAGTTACTCAATTCCTTTAAAAATAAGTTTTTTACTATATCTTTCATTACCTTTTAACATTTTTTTCTTTTCTGTTCTTTGTATCTTAAGATCTGCATGTTTCCATCAGACATATCAGACTTTATGTAACAGAATCGTGAAAGATGTGAGTTTCAAAGCTTCAGAGTTGTCATAATGTGCGAGTGTCTTAAGAGCCAGACTCAAGGTGAGAAGCTTTCCAGGCTATAGGGGTATTCTGGTGTCCGATTGGAGGCGAGGGTTCAAATCCTTCTTCTGACACAGCTTTTGCCTAAAAAAGTAGCTTTCGGTCAACACCGAGAAATTCTCCAAAGGTTGAAAGCAAAACACATGAACAGTGATTAATAGTTTGATAGATGTCACAATTTGAGAACAGAAAACACATGAAACGTGAATAATCGTTCGATACAGGTCATCATATGCCTAGTTTAGAATTCAAAAAGTTACTCAATTCCTTTAAAAAAAAGTTTTTTACTATATCTTTCATTACCTTTTAACATTTTTTTCTTTTCTGTTCTTTGTATCTTAAGATCTGCATGTTTCCATCAGACATATCAGACTTTATGTAACAGAATCGTGAAAGATGTGAGTTTCAAAGCTTCAGAGTTGTCATAATGTGCGAGTGTCTTAAGAGCCAGACTCAAGGTGAGAAGCTTTCCAGGCTATAGGGGTAATCTGGTGTCCGATTGGAGGCGAGGGTTCAAATCCTTCTTCTGACACAGCTTTTGCCTAAAAAAGTAGCTTTCGGTCAACACCGAGAAATTCTCCAAAGGTTGAAAGGAAAACACATGAACAGTGATTAATAGTTTGATAGATGTCACAATTTGAGAACAGAAAACACATGAAACGTGAATAATCGTTCGTTACAGGTCATCATATGCCTAGCTTAGAATTTACAAACTTTTTCAATATCCTTAAAAAATGTTTTTTACTCTATCTTTCACTTGCTTTTAGCATTTTTTTGTTGTCTGTTCTTTGTATCTTAAGTTCTGCAATTTTCCATCAGACATATCAGACTTTATGTTACAGAATCCTGAAAAACATATTAATATTAAGGTTTCACAGTTGTCAGGATGGCCGAGTGGTCTAAGGCGCCAAACTCAAGGTGAGAAACCTTCCTGGTTATATGGGTATTCTGTTCTCCGACTGGCGGCGAGGGTTCAAATCCCTCTTCTGACAGAGCTTTTGCCTAAAAAAGTATACTTTTGTCAACACCGAGAATTTCTCCAAAGGTTGAAAGGGAAACACATGAACAGTGATTAATAGTTTGATAGATGTCATAATTTGAGAACAGAAAACACATGAAATGTGAATAATCGTTCGATACAGGTCATCATATGCCTAGTTTAGAATTCAAAAAGTTACTAAATTCCTTTAAAAAAAAGTGTTTTACTATATCTTTCATTACCTTTTAACATTTTTTTCTTTTCTGTTCTTTGTATCTTAAGATCTGCATGTTTCCATCAGACATATCAGACTTTATGTAACAGAATCGTGAAAGATGTGAGTTTCAAAGCTTCAGAGTTGTCATAATGTGCGAGTGTCTTAAGAGCCAGACTCAAGGTGAGAAGCTTTCCAGGCTATAGGGGTATTCTGGTGTCCGATTGGAGGCGAGGGTTCAAATCCTTCTTCTGACACAGCTTTTGCCTAAAAAAGTAGCTTTCGGTCAACACCGAGAAATTCTCCAAAGGTTGAAAGGAAAACACATGAACAGTGATTAATAGTTTGATAGATGTCACAATTTGAGAACAGAAAACACATGAAACGTGAATAATCGTTCGATACAGGTCATCATATGCCTAGTTTAGAATTCAAAAAGTTACTCAATTCCTTTAAAAATAAGTTTTTTACTATATCTTTCATTACCTTTTAACATTTTTTTCTTTTCTGTTCTTTGTATCTTAAGATCTGCATGTTTCCATCAGACATATCAGACTTTATGTAACAGAATCGTGAAAGATGTGAGTTTCAAAGCTTCAGAGTTGTCATAATGTGCGAGTGTCTTAAGAGCCAGACTCAAGGTGAGAAGCTTTCCAGGCTATAGGGGTATTCTGGTGTCCGATTGGAGGCGAGGGTTCAAATCCTTCTTCTGACACAGCTTTTGCCTAAAAAAGTAGCTTTCGGTCAACACCGAGAAATTCTCCAAAGGTTGAAAGGAAAACACATGAACAGTGATTAATAGTTTGATAGATGTCACAATTTGAGAACAGAAAACACATGAAACGTGAATAATCGTTCGATACAGGTCATCATATGCCTAGTTTAGAATTCAAAAAGTTACTCAATTCCTTTAAAAAAAAGTTTTTTACTATATCTTTCATTACCTTTTAACATATTTTTCTTTTCTGTTCTTTGTATCTTAAGATCTGCATGTTTCCATCAGACATATCAGACTTTATGTAACAGAATCGTGAAAGATGTGAGTTTCAAAGCTTCAGAGTTGTCATAATGTGCGAGTGTCTTAAGAGCCAGACTCAAGGTGAGAAGCTTTCCAGGCTATAGGGGTATTCTGGTGTCCGATTGGAGGCGAGGGTTCAAATCCTTCTTCTGACACAGCTTTTGCCTAAAAAAGTAGCTTTCGGTCAACACCGAGAAATTCTCCAAAGGTTGAAAGGAAAACACATGAACAGTGATTAATAGTTTGATAGATGTCACAATTTGAGAACAGAAAACACATGAAACGTGAATAATCGTTCGTTACAGGTCATCATATGCCTAGCTTAGAATTTACAAACTTTTTCAATATCCTTAAAAAATGTTTTTTACTCTATCTTTCACTTGCTTTTAGCATTTTTTTGTTGTCTGTTCTTTGTATCTTAAGTTCTGCAATTTTCCATCAGACATATCAGACTTTATGTTACAGAATCCTGAAAAACATATTAATATTAAGGTTTCACAGTTGTCAGGATGGCCGAGTGGTCTAAGGCGCCAAACTCAAGGTGAGAAACCTTCCTGGTTATAAGGGTATTCTGTTCTCCGACTGGCGGCGAGGGTTCAAATCCCTCTTCTGACAGAGCTTTTGCCTAAAAAAGTATACTTTTGTCAACACCGAGAATTTCTCCAAAGGTTGAAAGGGAAACACATGAACAGTGATTAATAGTTTGATAGATGTCATAATTTGAGAACAGAAAACACATGAAATGTGAATAATCGTTCGATACAGGTCATCATATGCCTAGTTTAGAATTCAAAAAGTTACTAAATTCCTTTAAAAAAAAGTGTTTTACTATATCTTTCATTACCTTTTAACATTTTTTTCTTTTCTGTTCTTTGTATCTTAAGATCTGCATGTTTCCATCAGACATATCAGACTTTATGTAACAGAATCGTGAAAGATGTGAGTTTCAAAGCTTCAGAGTTGTCATAATGTGCGAGTGTCTTAAGAGCCAGACTCAAGGTGAGAAGCTTTCCAGGCTATAGGGGTATTCTGGTGTCCGATTGGAGGCGAGGGTTCAAATCCTTCTTCTGACACAGCTTTTGCCTAAAAAAGTAGCTTTCGGTCAACACCGAGAAATTCTCCAAAGGTTGAAAGGAAAACACATGAACAGTGATTAATAGTTTGATAGATGTCACAATTTGAGAACAGAAAACACATGAAACGTGAATAATCGTTCGATACAGGTCATCATATGCCTAGTTTAGAATTCAAAAAGTTACTCAATTCCTTTAAAAATAAGTTTTTTACTATATCTTTCATTACCTTTTAAAATTTTTTTCTTTTCTGTTCTTTGTATCTTAAGATCTGCATGTTTCCATCAGACATATCAGACTTTATGTAACAGAATCGTGAAAGATGTGAGTTTCAAAGCTTCAGAGTTGTCATAATGTGCGAGTGTCTTAAGAGCCAGACTCAAGGTGAGAAGCTTTCCAGGCTATAGGGGTATTCTGGTGTCCGATTGGAGGCGAGGGTTCAAATCCTTCTTCTGACACAGCTTTTGCCTAAAAAAGTAGCTTTCGGTCAACACCGAGAAATTCTCCAAAGGTTGAAAGGAAAACACATGAACAGTGATTAATAGTTTGATAGATGTCACAATTTGAGAACAGAAAACACATGAAACGTGAATAATCGTTCGATACAGGTCATCATATGCCTAGTTTAGAATTCAAAAAGTTACTCAATTCCTTTAAAAAAAAGTTTTTTACTATATCTTTCATTACCTTTTAACATTTTTTTCTTTTCTGTTCTTTGTATCTTAAGATCTGCATGTTTCCATCAGACATATCAGACTTTATGTAACAGAATCGTGAAAGATGTGAGTTTCAAAGCTTCAGAGTTGTCATAATGTGCGAGTGTCTTAAGAGCCAGACTCAAGGAGAGAAGCTTTCCAGGCTATAGGGGTATTCTGGTGTCCGATTGGAGGCGAGGGTTCAAATCCTTCTTCTGACACAGCTTTTGCCTAAAAAAGTAGCTTTCGGTCAACACCGAGAAATTCTCCAAAGGTTGAAAGGAAAACACATGAACAGTGATTAATAGTTTGATAGATGTCACAATTTGAGAACAGAAAACACATGAAACGTGAATAATCGTTCGATACAGGTCATCATATGCCTAGTTTAGAATTCAAAAAGTTACTCAATTCCTTAAAAAAAAAGTTTTTTACTATATCTTTCATTACCTTTTAACATTTTTTTCTTTTCCGTTCTTTGTATCTTAAGATCTGCATGTTTCCATCAGACATATCAGACTTTATGTAACAGAATCGTGAAAGATGTGAATTTCAAAGCTTCAGAGTTGTCATAATGTGCGAGTGTCTAAAGAGCCAGACTCAAGGTGAGAAGCTTTCCAGGCTATAGGGGTATTCTGGTGTCCGATTGGAGGCGAGGGTTCAAATCCTTCTTCTGACACAGCTTTTGCCTAAAAAAGTAGCTTTCGGTCAACACCGAGAAATTCTCCAAAGGTTGAAAGGAAAACACATGAACAGTGATTAATAGTTTGATAGATGTCACAATTTGAGAACAGAAAACACATGAAACGTGAATAATCGTTCGATACAGGTCATCATATGCCTAGTTTAGAATTCAAAAAGTTACTAAATTCCTTAAAAAAAAAGTTTTTTACTATATCTTTCATTACCTTTTAACATTTTTTTCTTTTCCGTTCTTTGTATCTTAAGATCTGCATGTTTCCATCAGACATATCAGACTTTATGTAACAGAATCGTGAAAGATGTGAATTTCAAAGCTTCAGAGTTGTCATTATGTGCGAGTGTCTAAAGAGCCAGACTCAAGGTGAGAAGCTTTCCAGGCTATAGGGGTATTCTGGTGTCCGATTGGAGGCGAGGGTTCAAATCCTTCTTCTGACACAGCTTTTGCCTAAAAAAGTAGCTTTCGGTCAACACCGAGAAATTCTCCAAAGGTTGAAAGGAAAACACATGAACAGTGATTAATAGTTTGATAGATGTCACAATTTGAGAACAGAAAACACATGAAACGTGAATAATCGTTCGTTACAGGTCATCATATGCCTAGCTTAGAATTTACAAACTTTTTCAATATCCTTAAAAAATGTTTTTTACTCTATCTTTCACTTGCTTTTAGCATTGTTTTGTTGTCTGTTCTTTGTATCTTAAGTTCTGCAATTTTCCATCAGACATATCAGACTTTATGTTACAGAATCCTGAAAAACATATTAATATTAAGGTTTCACAGTTGTCAGGATGGCCGTGTGGTCTAAGGCGCCAAACTCAAGGTGAGAAACCTTCCTGGTTATAAGGGTATTCTGTTCTCCGACTGGCGGCGAGGGTTCAAATCCCTCTTCTGACAGAGCTTTTGCCTAAAAAAGTATACTTTTGTCAACACCGAGAATTTCTCCAAAGGTTGAAAGGGAAACACATGAACAGTGATTAATAGTTTGATAGATGTCATAATTTGAGAACAGAAAACACATGAAATGTGAATAATCGTTCGATACAGGTCATCATATGCCTAGTTTAGAATTCAAAAAGTTACTAAATTCCTTTAAAAAAAAGTGTTTTACTATATCTTTCATTACCTTTTAACATTTTTTTCTTTTCTGTTCTTTGTATCTTAAGATCTGCATGTTTCCATCAGACATATCAGACTTTATGTAACAGAATCGTGAAAGATGTGAGTTTCAAAGCTTCAGAGTTGTCATAATGTGCGAGTGTCTTAAGAGCCAGACTCAAGGTGAGAAGCTTTCCAGGCTATAGGGGTATTCTGGTGTCCGATTGGAGGCGAGGGTTCAAATCCTTCTTCTGACACAGCTTTTGCCTAAAAAAGTAGCTTTCGGTCAACACCGAGAAATTCTCCAAAGGTTGAAAGGAAAACACATGAACAGTGATTAATAGTTTGATAGATGTCACAATTTGAGAACAGAAAACACATGAAACGTGAATAATCGTTCGATACAGGTCATCATATGCCTAGTTTAGAATTCAAAAAGTTACTCAATTCCTTTAAAAATAAGTTTTTTACTATATCTTTCATTACCTTTTAACATTTTTTTCTTTTCTGTTCTTTGTATCTTAAGATCTGCATGTTTCCATCAGACATATCAGACTTTATGTAACAGAATCGTGAAAGATGTGAGTTTCAAAGCTTCAGAGTTGTCATAATGTGCGAGTGTCTTAAGAGCCAGACTCAAGGTGAGAAGCTTTCCAGGCTATAGGGGTATTCTGGTGTCCGATTGGAGGCGAGGGTTCAAATCCTTCTTCTGACACAGCTTTTGCCTAAAAAAGTAGCTTTCGGTCAACACCGAGAAATTCTCCAAAGGTTGAAAGGAAAACACATGAACAGTGATTAATAGTTTGATAGATGTCACAATTTGAGAACAGAAAACACATGAAACGTGAATAATCGTTCGATACAGGTCATCATATGCCTAGTTTAGAATTCAAAAAGTTACTCAATTCCTTTAAAAAAAAGTTTTTTACTATATCTTTCATTACCTTTTAACATTTTTTTCTTTTCTGTTCTTTGTATCTTAAGATCTGCATGTTTCCATCAGACATATCAGACTTTATGTAACAGAATCGTGAAAGATGTGAGTTTCAAAGCTTCAGAGTTGTCATAATGTGCGAGTGTCTTAAGAGCCAGACTCAAGGAGAGAAGCTTTCCAGGCTATAGGGGTATTCTGGTGTCCGATTGGAGGCGAGGGTTCAAATCCTTCTTCTGACACAGCTTTTGCCTAAAAAAGTAGCTTTCGGTCAACACCGAGAAATTCTCCAAAGGTTGAAAGGAAAACACATGAACAGTGATTAATAGTTTGATAGATGTCACAATTTGAGAACAGAAAACACATGAAACGTGAATAATCGTTCGATACAGGTCATCATATGCCTAGTTTAGAATTCAAAAAGTTACTCAATTCCTTAAAAAAAAAGTTTTTTACTATATCTTTCATTACCTTTTAACATTTTTTTCTTTTCCGTTCTTTGTATCTTAAGATCTGCATGTTTCCATCAGACATATCAGACTTTATGTAACAGAATCGTGAAAGATGTGAATTTCAAAGCTTCAGAGTTGTCATAATGTGCGAGTGTCTAAAGAGCCAGACTCAAGGTGAGAAGCTTTCCAGGCTATAGGGGTATTCTGGTGTCCGATTGGAGGCGAGGGTTCAAATCCTTCTTCTGACACAGCTTTTGCCTAAAAAAGTAGCTTTCGGTCAACACCGAGAAATTCTCCAAAGGTTGAAAGGAAAACACATGAACAGTGATTAATAGTTTGATAGATGTCACGATTTGAGAACAGAAAACACATGAAACGTGAATAATCGTTCGATACAGGTCATCATATGCCTAGTTTAGAATTCAAAAAGTTACTAAATTCCTTAAAAAAAAAGTTTTTTACTATATCTTTCATTACCTTTTAAAATTTTTTTCTTTTCCGTTCTTTGTATCTTAAGATCTGCATGTTTCCATCAGACATATCAGACTTTATGTAACAGAATCGTGAAAGATGTGAATTTCAAAGCTTCAGAGTTGTCATTATGTGCGAGTGTCTAAAGAGCCAGACTCAAGGTGAGAAGCTTTCCAGGCTATAGGGGTATTCTGGTGTCCGATTGGAGGCGAGGGTTCAAATCCTTCTTCTGACACAGCTTTTGCCTAAAAAAGTAGCTTTCGGTCAACACCGAGAAATTCTCCAAAGGTTGAAAGGAAAACACATGAACAGTGATTAATAGTTTGATAGATGTCACAATTTGAGAACAGAAAACACATGAAACGTGAATAATCGTTCGTTACAGGTCATCATATGCCTAGCTTAGAATTTACAAACTTTTTCAATTTCCTTAAAAAATGTTTTTTACTCTATCTTTCACTTGCTTTTAGCATTTTTTTGTTGTCTGTTCTTTGTATCTTAAGTTCTGCAATTTTCCATCAGACATATCAGACTTTATGTTACAGAATCCTGAAAAACATATTAATATTAAGGTTTCACAGTTGTCAGGATGGCCGAGTGGTCTAAGGCGCCAAACTCAAGGTGAGAAACCTTCCTGGTTATAAGGGTATTCTGTTCTCCGACTGGTGGCGAGGGTTCAAATCCCTCTTCTGACACAGCTTTTGCCTAAAAAAGTATACTTTTGTCAACACCGAGAAATTCTCCAAAGGTTGAAAGGAAAACACATGAACAGTGATTAATAGTTTGATAGATGTCACAATTTGAGAACAGAAAACACATGAAACGTGAATAATCGTTCGATACAGGTCATCATATGCCTAGTTTAGAATTCAAAAAGTTACTCAATTCCTTAAAAAAAAAGTTTTTTACTATATCTTTCATTACCTTTTAACATTTTTTTCTTTTCCGTTCTTTGTATCTTAAGATCTGCATGTTTCCATCAGACATATCAGACTTTATGTAACAGAATCGTGAAAGATGTGAATTTCAAAGCTTCAGAGTTGTCATAATGTGCGAGTGTCTAAAGAGACAGACTCAAGGTGAGAAGCTTTCCAGGCTATAGGGGTATTCTGGTGTCCGATTGGAGGCGAGGGTTCAAATCCTTCTTCTGACACAGCTTTTGCCTAAAAAAGTAGCTTTCGGTCAACACCGAGAAATTCTCCAAAGGTTGAAAGGAAAACACATGAACAGTGATTAATAGTTTGATAGATGTCACAATTTGAGAACAGAAAACACATGAAACGTGAATAATCGTTCGATACAGGTCATCATATGCCTAGTTTAGAATTCAAAAAGTTACTCAATTCCTTTAAAAAAAAGTGTTTTACTATATCTTTCATTACCTTTTAACATTTTTTTCTTTTCTGTTCTTTGTATCTTAAGATCTGCATGTTTCCATCAGACATATCAGACTTTATGTAACAGAATCGTGAAAGATGTGAGTTTCAAAGCTTCAGAGTTGTCATAATGTGCGAGTGTCTAAAGAGCCATACTCAAGGTGAGAAGCTTTCCAGGCTATAGGGGTATTCTGGTGTCCGATTGGAGGCGAGGGTTCAAATCCTTCTTCTGACACAGCTTTTGCCTAAAAAAGTAGCTTTCGGTCAACACCGAGACATTCTCCAAAGGTTGAAAGGAAAACACATGAACAGTGATTAATAGTTTGATAGATGTCACAATTTGAGAACAGAAAACACATGAAAAGTGAATAATCGTTCGATACAGGTCATCATATGCCTAGTTTAGAATTCAAAAAGTTACTCAATTCCTTAAAAAAAATGTTTTTTACTATATCTTTCATTACCTTTTAACATTTTTTTATTTTCCGTTCTTTGTATCTTAAGATCTGCATGTTTCCATCAGACATATCAGACTTTATGTAACAGAATCGTGAAAGATGTGAATTTCAAAGCTTCAGAGTTGTCATAATGTGCGAGTGTCTAAAGAGCCATACTCAAGGTGAGAAGCTTTCCAGGCTATAGGGGTATTCTGGTGTCCGATTGGAGGCGAGGGTTCAAATCCTTCTTCTGACACAGCTTTTGCCTAAAAAAGTAGCTTTCGGTCAACACCGAGAAATTCTCCAAAGGTTGAAAGGAAAACACATGAACAGTGATTAATAGTTTGATAGATGTCACAATTTGAGAACAGAAAACACATGAAACGTGAATAATCGTTCGATACAGGTCATCATATGCCTAGTTTAGAATTCAAAAAGTTACTAAATTCCTTTAAAAAAAAGTGTTTTACTATATCTTTCATTACCTTTTAACATTTTTTTCTTTTCTGTTCTTTGTATCTTAAGATCTGCATGTTTCCATCAGACATATCAGACTTTATGTAACAGAATCGTGAAAGATGTGAGTTTCAAAGCTTCAGAGTTGTCATAATGTGCGAGTGTCTTAAGAGCCAGACTCAAGGTGAGAAGCTTTCCAGGCTATAGGGGTATTCTGGTGTCCGATTGGAGGCGAGGGTTCAAATCCTTCTTCTGACACAGCTTTTGCCTAAAAAAGTAGCTTTCGGTCAACACCGAGAAATTCTCCAAAGGTTGAAAGGAAAACACATGAACAGTGATTAATAGTTTGATAGATGTCACAATTTGAGAACAGAAAACACATGAAACGTGAATAATCGTTCGATACAGGTCATCATATGCCTAGTTTAGAATTCAAAAAGTTACTAAATTCCTTAAAAAAAAATTTTTTTACTATATCTTTCATTACCTTTTAACATTTTTTTCTTTTCCGTTCTTTGTATCTTAAGATCTGCATGTTTCCATCAGACATATCAGACTTTATGTAACAGAATCGTGAAAGATGTGAATTTCAAAGCTTCAGAGTTGTCATAATGTGCGAGTGTCTAAAGAGCCAGACTCAAGGTGAGAAGCTTTCCAGGCTATAGGGGTATTCTGGTGTCCGATTGGAGGCTAGGGTTCAAATCCTTCTTCTGACACAGCTTTTGCCTAAAAAAGTAGCTTTCGGTCAACACCGAGAAATTCTCCAAAGGTTGAAAGGAAAACACATGAACAGTGATTAATAGTTTGATAGATGTCATAATTTGAGAACAGAAAACACATGAAATGTGAATAATCGTTCGTTACAGGTCATCATATGCCTAGCTTAGAATTTACAAACTTTTTCAATTTCCTTAAAAAATGTTTTTTACTCTATCTTTCACTTGCTTTTAGCATTTTTTTGTTGTCTGTTCTTTGTATCTTAAGTTCTGCAATTTTCCATCAGACATATCAGACTTTATGTTACAGAATCCTGAAAAACATATTAATATTAAGGTTTCACAGTTGGCAGGATGGCCGAGTGGTCTAAGGCGCCAAACTCAAGGTGAGAAACCTTCCTGGTTATAATGGTTTTCTGGTCTCCGACTGGAGGCGAGGGTTCAAATCCCTGTTCTGACAGAGCTTTTGCCTAAAAAAGTATACTTTTGTCAACACCGAGAATTTCTCCAAAGGTTGAAAGGGAAACACATGAACAGTGATTAATAGTTTGATAGATGTCATAATTTGAGAACAGAAAACACATGAAATGTGAATAATCGTTCGATACAGGTCATCATATGCCTAGTTTAGAATTCAAAAAGTTACTCAATTCCTTAAAAAAAAAGTTTTTTACTATATCTTTCATTACCTTTTAACATTTTTTTCTTTTCCGTTCTTTGTATCTTAAGATCTGCATGTTTCCATCAGACATATCAGACTTTATGTAACAGAATCGTGAAAGATGTGAATTTCAAAGCTTCAGAGTTGTCATAATGTGCGAGTGTCTAAAGAGCCATACTCAAGGTGAGAAGCTTTCCAGGCTATAGGGGTATTCTGGTGTCCGATTGGAGGCGAGGGTTCAAATCCTTCTTCTGACACAGCTTTTGCCTAAAAAAGTAGCTTTCGGTCAACACCGAGAAATTCTCCAAAGGTTGAAAGGAAAACACATGAACAGTGATTAATAGTTTGATAGATGTCACAATTTGAGAACAGAAAACACATGAAACGTGAATAATCGTTCGATACAGGTCATCATATGCCTAGTTTAGAATTCAAAAAGTTACTAAATTCCTTTAAAAAAAAGTGTTTTACTATATCTTTCATTACCTTTTAACATTTTTTTATTTTCTGTTCTTTGTATCTTAAGATCTGCATGTTTCCATCAGACATATCAGACTTTATGTTACAGAATCGTGAAAGATGTGAGTTTCAAAGCTTCAGAGTTGTCATAATGTGCGAGTGTCTTAAGAGCCAGACTCAAGGTGAGAAGCTTTCCAGGCTATAGGGGTATTCTGGTGTCCGATTGGAGGCGAGGGTTCAAATCCTTCTTCTCACACAGCTTTTGCCTAAAAAAGTAGCTTTCGGTCAACACCGAGAAATTCTCCAAAGGTTGAAAGGAAAACACATGAACAGTGATTAATAGTTTGATAGATGTCACAATTTGAGAACAGAAAACACATGAAACGTGAATAATCGTTCGATACAGGTCATCATATGCCTAGTTTAGAATTCAAAAAGTTACTCAATTCCTTAAAAAAAAAGTTTTTTACTATATCTTTCATTACCTTTTAACATTTTTTTCTTTTCCGTTCTTTGTATCTTAAGATCTGCATGTTTCCATCAGACATATCAGACTTTATGTAACAGAATCGTGAAAGATGTGAATTTCAAAGCTTCAGAGTTGTCATAATGTGCGAGTGTCTAAAGAGACAGACTCAAGGTGAGAAGCTTTCCAGGCTATAGGGGTATTCTGGTGTCCGATTGGAGGCGAGGGTTCAAATCCTTCTTCTGACACAGCTTTTGCCTAAAAAAGTAGCTTTCGGTCAACACCGAGAAATTCTCCAAAGGTTGAAAGGAAAACACATGAACAGTGATTAATAGTTTGATAGATGTCACAATTTGAGAACAGAAAACACATGAAACGTGAATAATCGTTCGATACAGGTCATCATATGCCTAGTTTAGAATTCAAAAAGTTACTCAATTCCTTTAAAAAAAAGTGTTTTACTATATCTTTCATTACCTTTTAACATTTTTTTCTTTTCTGTTCTTTGTATCTTAAGATCTGCATGTTTCCATCAGACATATCAGACTTTATGTAACAGAATCGTGAAAGATGTGAGTTTCAAAGCTTCAGAGTTGTCATAATGTGCGAGTGTCTTAAGAGCCAGACTCAAGGTGAGAAGCTTTCCAGGCTATAGGGGTATTCTGGTGTCCGATTGGAGGCGAGGGTTCAAATCCTTCTTCTGACACAGCTTTTGCCTAAAAAAGTAGCTTTCGGTCAATACCGAGAAATTCTCCAAAGGTTGAAAGGAAAACACATGAACAGTGATTAATAGTTTGATAGATGTCACAATTTGAGAACAGAAAACACATGAAACGTGAATAATCGTTCGATACAGGTCATCATATGCCTAGTTTAGAATTCAAAAAGTTACTAAATTCCTTAAAAAAAAAGTTTTTTACTATATCTTTCATTACCTTTTAACATTTTTTTCTTTTCCGTTCTTTGTATCTTAAGATCTGCATGTTTCCATCAGACATATCAGACTTTATGTAACAGAATCGTGAAAGATGTGAATTTCAAAGCTTCAGAGTTGTCATAATGTGCGAGTGTCTAAAGAGCCAGACTCAAGGTGAGAAGCTTTCCAGGCTATAGGGGTATTCTGGTGTCCGATTGGAGGCTAGGGTTCAAATCCTTCTTCTGACACAGCTTTTGCCTAAAAAAGTAGCTTTCGGTCAACACCGAGAAATTCTCCAAAGGTTGAAAGGAAAACACATGAACAGTGATTAATAGTTTGATAGATGTCATAATTTGAGAACAGAAAACACATGAAATGTGAATAATCGTTCGTTACAGGTCATCATATGCCTAGCTTAGAATTTACAAACTTTTTCAATTTCCTTAAAAAATGTTTTTTACTCTATCTTTCACTTGCTTTTAGCATTTTTTTGTTGTCTGTTCTTTGTATCTTAAGTTCTGCAATTTTCCATCAGACATATCAGACTTTATGTTACAGAATCCTGAAAAACATATTAATATTAAGGTTTCACAGTTGGCAGGATGGCCGAGTGGTCTAAGGCGCCAAACTCAAGGTGAGAAACCTTCCTGGTTATAATGGTATTCTGGTCTCCGACTGGAGGCGAGTGTTCAAATCCCTGTTCTGACAGAGCTTTTGCCTAAAAAAGTATACTTTTGTCAACACCGAGAATTTCTCCAAAGGTTGAAAGGGAAACACATGAACAGTGATTAATAGTTTGATAGATGTCATAATTTGAGAACAGAAAACACATGAAATGTGAATAATTGTTCGATACAGGTCATCATATGCCTAGTTTTGAATTCAAAAAGTTACTAAATTCCTTTAAAAAAAAGTTTTTTACTATATCTTTCATTACCTTTTAACATTTTTTTATTTTCTGTTCTTTGTATCTTAAGATCTGCATGTTTCCATCAGACATATCAGACTTTATGTTACAGAATCGTGAAAGATGTGAGTTTCAAAGCTTCAGAGTTGTCATAATGTGCGAGTGTCTTAAGAGCCAGACTCAAGGTGAGAAGCTTTCCAGGCTATAGGGGTATTCTGGTGTCCGATTGGAGGCGAGGGTTCAAATCCTTCTTCTCACACAGCTTTTGCCTAAAAAAGTAGCTTTCGGTCAACACCGAGAAATTCTCCAAAGGTTGAAAGGAAAACACATGAACAGTGATTAATAGTTTGATAGATGTCACAATTTGAGAACAGAAAACACATGAAACGTGAATAATCGTTCGATACAGGTCATCATATGCCTAGTTTAGAATTCAAAAAGTTACTCAATTCCTTAAAAAAAAAGTTTTTTACTATATCTTTCATTACCTTTTAACATTTTTTTCTTTTCCGTTCTTTGTATCTTAAGATCTGCATGTTTCCATCAGACATATCAGACTTTATGTAACAGAATCGTGAAAGATGTGAATTTCAAAGCTTCAGAGTTGTCATAATGTGCGAGTGTCTAAAGAGACAGACTCAAGGTGAGAAGCTTTCCAGGCTATAGGGGTATTCTGGTGTCCGATTGGAGGCGAGGGTTCAAATCCTTCTTCTGACACAGCTTTTGCCTAAAAAAGTAGCTTTCGGTCAACACCGAGAAATTCTCCAAAGGTTGAAAGGAAAACACATGAACAGTGATTAATAGTTTGATAGATGTCACAATTTGAGAACAGAAAACACATGAAACGTGAATAATCGTTCGATACAGGTCATCATATGCCTAGTTTAGAATTCAAAAAGTTACTCAATTCCTTTAAAAAAAAGTGTTTTACTATATCTTTCATTACCTTTTAACATTTTTTTCTTTTCTGTTCTTTGTATCTTAAGATCTGCATGTTTCCATCAGACATATCAGACTTTATGTAACAGAATCGTGAAAGATGTGAGTTTCAAAGCTTCAGAGTTGTCATAATGTGCGAGTGTCTTAAGAGCCAGACTCAAGGTGAGAAGCTTTCCAGGCTATAGGGGTACTCTGGTGTCCGATTGGAGGCGAGGGTTCAAATCCTTCTTCTGACACAGCTTTTGCCTAAAAAAGTAGCTTTCGGTCAACCCTGAGAAATTCTCCAAAGGTTGAAAGGAAAACACATGAACAGTGATTAATAGTTTGATAGATGTCACAATTTGAGAACAGAAAACACATGAAAAGTGAATAATCGTTCGATACAGGTCATCATATGCCTAGTTTAGAATTCAAAAAGTTACTCAATTCCTTAAAAAAAAAGTTTTTTACTATATCTTTCATTACCTTTTAACATTTTTTTCTTTTCCGTTCTTTGTATCTTAAGATCTGCATGTTTCCATCAGACATATCAGACTTTATGTAACAGAATCGTGAAAGATGTGAATTTCAAAGCTTCAGAGTTGTCATAATGTGCGAGTGTCTAAAGAGCCATACTCAAGGTGAGAAGCTTTCCAGGCTATAGGGGTATTCTGGTGTCCGATTGGAGGCGAGGGTTCAAATCCTTCTTCTGACACAGCTTTTGCCTAAAAAAGTAGCTTTCGGTCAACACCGAGAAATTCTCCAAAGGTTGAAAGGAAAACACATGAACAGTGATTAATAGTTTGATAGATGTCACAATTTGAGAACAGAAAACACATGAAACGTGAATAATCGTTCGATACAGGTCATCATATGCCTAGTTTAGAATTCAAAAAGTTACTAAATTCCTTTAAAAAAAAGTGTTTTACTATATCTTTCATTACCTTTTAACATTTTTTTCTTTTCTGTTCTTTGTATCTTAAGATCTGCATGTTTCCATCAGACATATCAGACTTTATGTAACAGAATCGTGAAAGATGTGAGTTTCAAAGCTTCAGAGTTGTCATAATGTGCGAGTGTCTTAAGAGCCAGACTCAAGGTGAGAAGCTTTCCAGGCTATAGGGGTATTCTGGTGTCCGATTGGAGGCGAGGGTTCAAATCCTTCTTCTGACACAGCTTTTGCCTAAAAAAGTAGCTTTCGGTCAACACCGAGAAATTCTCCAAAGGTTGAAAGGAAAACACATGAACAGTGATTAATAGTTTGATAGATGTCACAATTTGAGAACAGAAAACACATGAAACGTGAATAATCGTTCGATACAGGTCATCATATGCCTAGTTTAGAATTCAAAAAGTTACTCAATTCCTTAAAAAAAAAGTTTTTTACTATATCTTTCATTACCTTTTAACATTTTTTTCTTTTCCGTTCTTTGTATCTTAAGATCTGCATGTTTCCATCAGACATATCAGACTTTATGTAACAGAATCGTGAAAGATGTGAATTTCAAAGCTTCAGAGTTGTCATAATGTGCGAGTGTCTAAAGAGCCAGACTCAAGGTGAGAAGCTTTCCAGGCTATAGGGGTATTCTGGTGTCCGATTGGAGGCGAGGGTTCAAATCCTTCTTCTGACACAGCTTTTGCCTAAAAAAGTAGCTTTCGGTCAACACCGAGAAATTCTCCAAAGGTTGAAAGGAAAACACATGAACAGTGATTAATAGTTTGATAGATGTCACAATTTGAGAACAGAAAACACATGAAACGTGAATAATCGTTCGTTACAGGTCATCATATGCCTAGCTTAGAATTTACAAACTTTTTCAATTTCCTTAAAAAATGTTTTTTACTCTATCTTTCACTTTCTTTTAGCATTTTTTTGTTGTCTGTTCTTTGTATCTTAAGTTCTGCAATTTTCCATCAGACATATCAGACTTTATGTTACAGAATCGTGAAAAAATATGAATTTTAAGGGTTCATAGTTGTCAGGATGGCCGAGTGCTCTAAGGCGCCAAACTCAAGGTGAGAAACCTTCCTGGTTATAAGGGTATTCTGGTCTCCGACTGGCGGCGAGGGTTCAAATCCCTCTACTGACTGAGCTTTTGCCTAAAAAAGTATACTTTTGTCAACACCGAGAATTTCTCCAAAGGTTGAAAGGGAAACACATGAACAGTGATTAACAGTTTGATAGATGTCATAATTTGAGAACAGAAAACACATGAAACGTGAATAATCGTTCGATACAGGTCATCATATGCCTAGCTTAGAATTCACTCACTTCTTCAATTTCCTTTAAAAAAAAATTTTACTCTATCCTTCATTAGCTTTTGGCATTTTTTTGTTGTCTGTTCTTTGTATCTTCAGTTCTGCATGTCTCCATCAGACATATCAGACTTTATGTTACAGAATCCTGAAAAACATATTAATATTAAGGTTGAACAGTTGTCAGGATGGCCGAGTGGTCTAAGGCGCCAGACTCAAGGTGAGAAACCTTCCTGGTTATATGGGTATTCTGGTCTCCGACTGGAGGCGAGGGTTCAAATCCCTCTTCTGACAAAGCTTTTGCCTAAAATAGTATACTTTTGTCAACACCGAGAATTTCTCCAAAGGTTGAAAGGGAAACACATGAACAGTGATTAATAGTTTGATAGATGTCATAATTTGAGAACAGAAAACACATGAAATGTGAATAATCGTTCGATACAGGTCATCATATGCCTAGTTTAGAATTCAAAAAGTTACTAAATTCCTTAAAAAAAAAGTTTTTTACTATATCTTTCATTACCTTTTAACATTTTTTTCTTTTCTGTTCTTTGTATCTTAAGATCTGCATGTTTCCATCAGACATATCAGACTTTATGTAACAGAATCGTGAAAGATGTGAGTTTCAAAGCTTCAGAGTTGTCATAATGTGCGAGTGTCTTAAGAGCCAGACTCAAGGTGAGAAGCTTTCCAGGCTATAGGGGTATTCTGGTGTCCGATTGGAGGCGAGGGTTCAAATCCTTCTTCTGACACAGCTTTTGCCTAAAAAAGTAGCTTTCGGTCAACACCGAGAAATTCTCCAAAGGTTGAAAGGAAAACACATGAACAGTGATTAATAGTTTGATAGATGTCACAATTTGAGAACAGAAAACACATGAAACGTGAATAATCGTTCGATACAGGTCATCATATGCCTAGTTTAGAATTCAAAAAGTTACTCAATTCCTTAAAAAAAAAGTTTTTTACTATATCTTTCATTACCTTTTAACATTTTTTTCTTTTCCGTTCTTTGTATCTTAAGATCTGCATGTTTCCATCAGACATATCAGACTTTATGTAACAGAATCGTGAAAGATGTGAATTTCAAAGCTTCAGAGTTGTCGTAATGTGCGAGTGTCTAAAGAGCCAGACTCAAGGTGAGAAGCTTTCCAGGCTATAGGGGTATTCTGGTGTCCGTTTGGAGGCCAGGGTTCAAATCCTTCTTCTGACACAGCTTTTGCCTAAAAAAGTAGCTTTCGGTCAACACCGAGAAATTCTCCAAAGGTTGAAAGGAAAACACATGAACAGTGATTAATAGTTTGATAGATGTCACAATTTGAGAACAGAAAACACATGAAACGTGAATAATCGTTCGTTACAGGTCATCATATGCCTAGCTTAGAATTTACAAACTTTTTCAATTTCCTTAAAAAATGTTTTTTACTCTATCTTTCACTTTCTTTTAGCATTTTTTTGTTGTCTGTTCTTTGTATCTTAAGTTCTGCAATTTTCCATCAGACATATCAGACTTTATGTTACAGAATCGTGAAAAAATATGAATTTTAAGGGTTCATAGTTGTCAGGATGGCCGAGTGGTCTAAGGCGCCAAACTCAAGGTGAGAAACCTTCCTGGTTATAAGGGTATTCTGTTTTCCGACTGGCGGCGAGGGTTCAAATCCCTCTACTGACTGAGCTTTTGCCTAAAAAAGTATACTTTTGTCAACACCGAGAATTTCTCCAAAGGTTGAAAGGGAAACACATGAACAGTGATTAATAGTTTGATAGATGTCATAATTTGAGAACAGAAAACACATGAAATGTGAATAATTGTTCGATACAGGTCATCATATGCCTAGTTTAGAATTCAAAAAGTTACTCAATTCCTTTAAAAAAAAGTGTTTTACTATATCTTTCATTACCTTTTAACATTTTTTTCTTTTCTGTTCTTTGTATCTTAAGATCTGCATGTTTCCATCAGACATATCAGACTTTATGTAACAGAATCGTGAAAGATGTGAGTTTCAAAGCTTCAGAGTTGTCATAATGTGCGAGTGTCTTAAGAGCCAGACTCAAGGTGAGAAGCTTTCCAGGCTATAGGGGTATTCTGGTGTCCGATTGGAGGCGAGGGTTCAAATCCTTCTTCTGACACAGCTTTTGCCTAAAAAAGTAGCTTTCGGTCAACACCGAGAAATTCTCCAAAGGTTGAAAGGAAAACACATGAACAGTGATTAATAGTTTGATAGATGTCACAATTTGAGAACAGAAAACACATGAAACGTGAATAATCGTTCGATACAGGTCATCATATGCCTAGTTTAGAATTCAAAAAGTTACTCAATTCCTTAAAAAAAAAGTTTTTTACTATATCTTTCATTACCTTTTAACATTTTTTTCTTTTCCGTTCTTTGTATCTTAAGATCTGCATGTTTCCATCAGACATATCAGACTTTATGTAACAGAATCGTGAAAGATGTGAATTTCAAAGCTTCAGAGTTGTCATAATGTGCGAGTGTCTAAAGAGCCAGACTCAAGGTGAGAAGCTTTCCAGGCTATAGGGGTATTCTGGTGTCCGATTGGAGGCGATGGTTCAAATCCTTCTTCTGACACAGCTTTTGCCTAAAAAAGTAGCTTTCGGTCAACACCGAGAAATTCTCCAAAGGTTGAAAGGAAAACACATGAACAGTGATTAATAGTTTGATAGATGTCACAATTTGAGAACAGAAAACACATGAAACGTGAATAATCGTTCGATACAGGTCATCATATGCCTAGCTTAGAATTTACTAACTTTTTCAATTTCCTTAAAAAATGTTTTTTACTCTATCTTTCACATTCTTTTAGCATTTTTTTGTTGTCTGTTCTTTGTATCTTAAGTTCTGCAATTTTCCATCAAACATATCAGACTTTATGTTACAGAATCGTGAAAAAATATGAATTTTAAGGGTTCATAGTTGTCAGGATGGCCGAGTGGTCTAAGGCGCCAGACTCAAGGTCAGAAACCTTCCTGGTTATAAGGGTATTCTGGTCTCCGACTGGCGGCGAGGGTTCAAATCCCTCTTCTGACAGAGCACTTGCCTAAAAAAGTATACTTTTGTCAACACCGAGAATTTCTCCAAAGGTTGAAAGGGAAACACATGAACAGTGATTAACAGTTTGATAGATGTCATAATTTGAGAACAGAAAACACATGAAACGTGAATAATCGTTCGATACAGGTCATCATATGCCTAGTTTAGAATTCAAAAGTTTACTAAATTCCTTTAAAAAAAAGTTTTTTACTATATCTTTCATTACCTTTTAACATTTTTTTCTTTTCTGTTCTTTGTATCTTAAGATCTGCATGTTTCCATCAGACATATCAGACTTTATGTAACAGAATCGTGAAAGATGTGAGTTTCAAAGCTTCAGAGTTGTCATAATGTGCGAGTGTCTTAAGAGCCAGACTCAAGGTGAGAAGCTTTCCAGGCTATAGGGGTATTCTGGTGTCCGATTGGAGGCGATGGTTCAAATCCTTCTTCTGACACAGCTTTTGCCTAAAAAAGTAGCTTTCGGTCAACACCGAGAAATTCTCCAAAGGTTGAAAGGAAAACACATGAACAGTGATTAATAGTTTGATAGATGTCACAATTTGAGAACAGAAAACACATGAAACGTGAATAATCGTTCGATACAGGTCATCATATGCCTAGCTTAGAATTTACTAACTTTTTCAATTTCCTTAAAAAATGTTTTTTACTCTATCTTTCACATTCTTTTAGCATTTTTTTGTTGTCTGTTCTTTGTATCTTAAGTTCTGCAATTTTCCATCAAACATATCAGACTTTATGTTACAGAATCGTGAAAAAATATGAATTTTAAGGGTTCATAGTTGTCAGGATGGCCGAGTGGTCTAAGGCGCCAGACTCAAGGTCAGAAACCTTCCTGGTTATAAGGGTATTCTGGTCTCCGACTGGCGGCGAGGGTTCAAATCCCTCTTCTGACAGAGCACTTGCCTAAAAAAGTATAATTGTGTCAACACTGAGAATTTCTCCAAAGGTTGAAAGGGAAACACATGAACAGTGATTAACAGTTTGATAGATGTCATAATTTGAGAACAGAAAACACATGAAACGTGAATAATCGTTCGATACAGGTCATCATATGCCTAGCTTAGAATTCACTCACTTCTTCAATTTCCTTAAAAAATGTTTTTTACTCTATCCTTCATTAGCTTTTGGCATTTTTTTGTTGTCTGTTCTTTGTATCTTCAGTTCTGCCTGTCTCCATCAGACATATCAGACTTTTTTGTTACAGAATCCTGAAAAACATATTAATATTAAGGTTTCACAGTTGTCAGGATGGCCGAGTGGTCTAAGGCGCCAGACTCAAGGTGAGAAAACTTCCTGGTTATAAGGGTATTCTGGTCTCTGACTGGAGGCGAGGGTTCAAATCCCTCTTCTGACACAGCTTTTGCCTAAAAAAGTATACTTTTGTCAACACCGAGAATTTCTCCAAAGGTTGAAAGGGAAACACATGAACAGTGATTAATAGTTTGATAGATGTCATAATTTGAGAACAGAAAACACATGAAATGTGAATAATCGTTCGATACAGGTCATCATATGCCTAGTTTAGAATTCAAAAAGTTACTCAATTCCTTTAAAAAAAAGTTTTTTACTATATCTTTCATTACCTTTTAAAAAAAAAATCTTTTCTGTTCTTTGTATCTTAAGATCTGCATGTTTCCATCAGACATATCAGACTTTATGTAACAGAATCGTGAAAGATGTGAGTTTCAAAGCTTCAGAGTTGTCATAATGTGCGAGTGTCTTAAGAGCCAGACTCAAGGTGAGAAGCTTTCCAGGCTATAGGGGTATTCTGGTGTCCGATTGGAGGCGAGGGTTCAAATCCTTCTTCTGACACAGCTTTTGCCTAAAAAAGTAGCTTTCGGTCAACACCGAGAAATTCTCCAAAGGTTGAAAGGAAAACACATGAACAGTGATTAATAGTTTGATAGATGTCACAATTTGAGAACAGAAAACACATGAAACGTGAATAATCGTTCGATACAGATCATCATATGCCTAGCTTAGAATTTACTAACTTTTTCAATTTCCTTAAAAAAAGTTTTTTACTCTATCTTTCACTTTCTTTTAGCATTTTTTTGTTGTCTGTTCTTTGTATCTTAAGTTCTGCAATTTTCCATCAGACATATCAGACTTTATGTTACAGAATCGTGAAAAAATATGAATTTTAAGGGTTCTTAGTTGTCAGGATGGCCGAGTGGTCTAAGGCGCCAGACTCAAGGTGAGTAAACTTCCTGGTTGTAAGGGTATTCTGGTCTCCGACTGGAGGCGAGGGTTCAAATCCCTCTTCTGACAGAGCACTTGCCTAAAAAAGTACACTTTTGTCAACACCGAGAATTTCTCCAAAGGTTGAAAGGGAAACACATGAACAGTGATTAACAGTTTGATAGATGTCATAATTTGAGAACAGAAAACACATGAAACGTGAATAATCGTTCGATACAGGTCATCATATGCCTAGCTTAGAATTTACAAACTTTTTCAATTTCCTTAAAAAAAATTTTTTACTCTATCTTTCACTTGCTTTTAGCATTTTTTTGTTGTCTGTTCTTTGTATCTTAAGTTCTGCAATTTTCCATCAGACATATCAGACTTTATGTTACAGAATCCTGAAAAACATATTAATATTAAGGTTTCACAGTTGGCAGGATGGCCGAGTGGTCTAAGGCGCCAAACTCAAGGTGAGAAACCTTCCTGGTTATAAGGGTATTCTGGTCTCCGACTGGCGGCGAGGGTTCAAATCCCTGTTCTGACAGAGCTTTTGCCTAAAAAAGTATAATTGTGTCAACACTGAGAATTTCTCCAAAGGTTGAAAGGGAAACACATGAACAGTGATTAACAGTTTGATAGATGTCATAATTTGAGAACAGAAAACACATGAAACGTGAATAATCGTTCGATACAGGTCATCATATGCCTAGCTTAGAATTCACTCACTTCTTCAATTTCCTTAAAAAATGTTTTTTACTCTATCCTTCATTAGCTTTTGGCATTTTTTTGTTGTCTGTTCTTTGTATCTTCAGTTCTGCCTGTCTCCATCAGACATATCAGACTTTTTTGTTACAGAATCCTGAAAAACATATTAATATTAAGGTTTCACAGTTGTCAGGATGGCCGAGTGGTCTAAGGCGCCAGACTCAAGGTGAGAAAACTTCCTGGTTATAAGGGTATTCTGGTCTCTGACTGGAGGCGAGGGTTCAAATCCCTCTTCTGACACAGCTTTTGCCTAAAAAAGTATACTTTTGTCAACACCGAGAATTTCTCCAAAGGTTGAAAGGGAAACACATGAACAGTGATTAATAGTTTGATAGATGTCATAATTTGAGAACAGAAAACACATGAAATGTGAATAATCGTTCGATACAGGTCATCATATGCCTAGTTTAGAATTCAAAAAGTTACTCAATTCCTTTAAAAAAAAGTTTTTTACTATATCTTTCATTACCTTTTAAAAAAAAAATCTTTTCTGTTCTTTGTATCTTAAGATCTGCATGTTTCCATCAGACATATCAGACTTTATGTAACAGAATCGTGAAAGATGTGAGTTTCAAAGCTTCAGAGTTGTCATAATGTGCGAGTGTCTTAAGAGCCAGACTCAAGGTGAGAAGCTTTCCAGGCTATAGGGGTATTCTGGTGTCCGATTGGAGGCGAGGGTTCAAATCCTTCTTCTCACACAGCTTTTGCCTAAAAAAGTAGCTTTCGGTCAACACCGAGAAATTCTCCAAAGGTTGAAAGGAAAACACATGAACAGTGATTAATAGTTTGATAGATGTCACAATTTGAGAACAGAAAACACATGAAACGTGAATAATCGTTCGATACAGGTCATCATATGCCTAGTTTAGAATTCAAAAAGTTACTCAATTCCTTAAAAAAAAAGTTTTTTACTATATCTTTCATTACCTTTTAACATTTTTTTCTTTTCCGTTCTTTGTATCTTAAGATCTGCATGTTTCCATCAGACATACCAGACTTTATGTAACAGAATCGTGAAAGATGTGAATTTCAAAGCTTCAGAGTTGTCATAATGTGCGAGTGTCTAAAGAGCCAGACTCAAGGTGAGAAGCTTTCCAGGCTATAGGGGTATGCTGGTGTCCGATTGGAGGCGAGGGTTCAAATCCTTCTTCTGACACAGCTTTTGCCTAAAAAAGTAGCTTTCGGTCAACACCGAGAAATTCTCCAAAGGTTGAAAGGAAAACACATGAACAGTGATTAATAGTTTGATAGATGTCACAATTTGAGAACAGAAAACACATGAAACGTGAATAATCGTTCGATACAGGTCATCATATGCCTAGTTTAGAATTCAAAAAGTTACTCAATTCCTTTAAAAAAAAGTGTTTTACTATATCTTTCATTACCTTTTAACATTTTTTTATTTTCTGTTCTTTGTATCTTAAGATCTGCATGTTTCCATCAGACATATCAGACTTTATGTAACAGAATCGTGAAAGATGTGAGTTTCAAAGCTTCAGAGTTGTCATAATGTGCGAGTGTCTTAAGAGCCAGACTCAAGGTGAGAAGCTTTCCAGGCTATAGGGGTATTCTGGTGTCCGATTGGAGGCGAGGGTTCAAATCCTTCTTCTGACACAGCTTTTGCCTAAAAAAGTAGCTTTCGGTCAACACCGAGAAATTCTCCAAAGGTTGAAAGGAAAACACATGAACAGTGATTAATAGTTTGATAGATGTCACAATTTGAGAACAGAAAACACATGAAACGTGAATAATCGTTCGATACAGGTCATCATATGCCTAGTTTAGAATTCAAAAAGTTACTCAATTCCTTAAAAAAAAAGTTTTTTACTATATCTTTCATTACCTTTTAACATTTTTTTCTTTTCCGTTCTTTGTATCTTAAGATCTGCATGTTTCCATCAGACATATCAGACTTTATGTAACAGAATCGTGAAAGATGTGAATTTCAAAGCTTCAGAGTTGTCGTATTGTGCGAGTGTCTAAAGAGCCAGACTCAAGGTGAGAAGCTTTCCAGGCTATAGGGGTATTCTGGTGTCCGTTTGGAGGCCAGGGTTCAAATCCTTCTTCTGACACAGCTTTTGCCTAAAAAAGTAGCTTTCGGTCAACACCGAGAAATTCTCCAAAGGTTGAAAGGAAAACACATGAACAGTGATTAATAGTTTGATAGATGTCACAATTTGAGAACAGAAAACACATGAAACGTGAATAATCGTTCGTTACAGGTCATCATATGCCTAGCTTAGAATTTACAAACTTTTTCAATTTCCTTAAAAAATGTTTTTTACTCTATCTTTCACTTTCTTTTAGCATTTTTTTGTTGTCTGTTCTTTGTATCTTAAGTTCTGCAATTTTCCATCAGACATATCAGACTTTATGTTACAGAATCGTGAAAAAATATGAATTTTAAGGGTTCATAGTTGTCAGGATGGCCGAGTGGTCTAAGGCGCCAAACTCAAGGTGAGAAACCTTCCTGGTTATAAGGGTATTCTGGTTTCCGACTGGCGGCGAGGGTTCAAATCCCTCTACTGACTGAGCTTTTGCCTAAAAAAGTATACTTTTGTCAACACCGAGAATTTCTCCAAAGGTTGAAAGGGAAACACATGAACAGTGATTAATAGTTTGATAGATGTCATAATTTGAGAACAGAAAACACATGAAATGTGAATAATTGTTCGATACAGGTCATCATATGCCTAGTTTAGAATTCAAAAAGTTACTCAATTCCTTTAAAAAAAAGTGTTTTACTATATCTTTCATTACCTTTTAACATTTTTTTCTTTTCTGTTCTTTGTATCTTAAGATCTGCATGTTTCCATCAGACATATCAGACTTTATGTAACAGAATCGTGAAAGATGTGAGTTTCAAAGCTTCAGAGTTGTCATAATGTGCGAGTGTCTTAAGAGCCAGACTCAAGGTGAGAAGCTTTCCAGGCTATAGGGGTATTCTGGTGTCCGATTGGAGGCGAGGGTTCAAATCCTTCTTCTCACACAGCTTTTGCCTAAAAAAGTAGCTTTCGGTCAACACCGAGAAATTCTCCAAAGGTTGAAAGGAAAACACATGAACAGTGATTAATAGTTTGATAGATGTCACAATTTGAGAACAGAAAACACATGAAACGTGAATAATCGTTCGATACAGGTCATCATATGCCTAGTTTAGAATTCAAAAAGTTACTCAATTCCTTTAAAAAAAAGTTTTTTACTATATCTTTCATTACCTTTTAACATGTTTTTCTTTTCCGTTCTTTGTATCTTAAGATCTGCATGTTTCCATCAGACATATCAGACTTTATGTAACAGAATCGTGAAAGATGTGAATTTCAAAGCTTCAGAGTTGTCATAATGTGCGAGTGTCTAAAGAGCCAGACTCAAGGTGAGAAGCTTTCCAGGCTATAGGGGTATTCTGGTGTCCGATTGGAGGCGAGGGTTCAAATCCTTCTTCTGACACAGCTTTTGCCTAAAAAAGTAGCTTTCGGTCAACACCGAGAAATTCTCCAAAGGTTGAAAGGAAAACACATGAACAGTGATTAATAGTTTGATAGATGTCACAATTTGAGAACAGAAAACACATGAAACGTGAATAATCGTTCGATACAGGTCATCATATGCCTAGTTTAGAATTCAAAAAGTTACTAAATTCCTTTAAAAAAAAGTGTTTTACTATATCTTTCATTACCTTTTAACATTTTTTTCTTTTCTGTTCTTTGTATCTTAAGATCTGCATGTTTCCATCAGACATATCAGACTTTATGTAACAGAATCGTGAAAGATGTGAGTTTCAAAGCTTCAGAGTTGTCATAATGTGCGAGTGTCTTAAGAGCCAGACTCAAGGTGAGAAGCTTTCCAGGCTATAGGGGTATTCTGGTGTCCGATTGGAGGCGAGGGTTCAAATCCTTCTTCTGACACAGCTTTTGCCTAAAAAAGTAGCTTTCGGTCAACACCGAGAAATTCTCCAAAGGTTGAAAGGAAAACACATGAACAGTGATTAATAGTTTGATAGATGTCACAATTTGAGAACAGAAAACACATGAAACGTGAATAATCGTTCGATACAGGTCATCATATGCCTAGTTTAGAATTCAAAAAGTTACTCAATTCCTTAAAAAAAAAGTTTTTTACTATATCTTTCATTACCTTTTAACATTTTTTTCTTTTCCGTTATTTGTATCTTAAGATCTGCATGTTTCCATCAGACATATCAGACTTTATGTAACAGAATCGTGAAAGATGTGAATTTCAAAGCTTCAGAGTTGTCATAATGTGCGAGTGTCTAAAGAGCCAGACTCAAGGTGAGAAGCTTTCCAGGCTATAGGGGTATTCTGGTGTCCGATTGGAGGCGAGGGTTCAAATCCTTCTTCTGACACAGCTTTTGCCTAAAAAAGTAGCTTTCGGTCAACACCGAGAAATTCTCCAAAGGTTGAAAGGAAAACACATGAACAGTGATTAATAGTTTGATAGATGTCACAATTTGAGAACAGAAAACACATGAAACGTGAATAATCGTTCGTTACAGGTCATCATATGCCTAGCTTAGAATTTACAAACTTTTTCAATTTCCTTAAAAAATGTTTTTTACTCTATCTTTCACTTTCTTTTAGCATTTTTTTGTTGTCTGTTCTTTATATCTTAAGTTCTGCAATTTTCCATCAGACATATCAGACTTTATGTTACAGAATCGTGAAAAAATATGAATTTTAAGGGTTCATAGTTGTCAGGATGGCCGAGTGGTCTAAGGTGCCAGACTCAAGGTGAGAAACCTTCCTGGTTGTAAGGGTATTCTGGTCTCCGACTGGAGGCGAGGGTTCAAATCCCTCTTCTGACAGAGCACTTGCCTAGAAAAGTATATTTTTGTCAACACCGAGAATTTCTCCAAAGGTTGAAAGGAAAACACATGAACAGTGATTAACAGTTTGATAGATGTCATAATTTGAGAACAAAAAACACATGTAACGTGAATAATCGTTCGATACAGGTCATCATATGCCTAGCTTAGAATTCACTCACTTCTTCAATTTCCTTAAAAAATGTTTTTTACTCTATCCTTCATTAGCTTTTGGCATTTTTTTGTTGTCTGTTCTTTGTATCTTCAGTTCTGCATGTCTCCATCAGACATATCAGACTTTATGTTACAGATTCCTGAAAAACATATTAATATTAAGGTTTCACAGTTGTCAGGATGGCCGAGTGGTCTAAGGCGCCAGACTCAAGGTGAGAAACCTTCCTGGTTATAAGGGTATTCTGGTCTCCGACTGGAGGCGAGGGTTCAAATCCCTCTTCTGACACAGCTTTTGCCTAAAAAAGTATACTTTTGTCAACACCGAGAATTTCTCCAAAGGTTGAAAGGGAAACACATGAACAGTGATTAATAGTTTGATAGATGTCATAATTTGAGAACAGAAAACAGATGAAATGTGAATAATCGTTCGATACAGGTCATCATATGCCTAGTTTAGAATTCACTCACTTCTTCAATTTCCTTAAAAAATGTTTTTTACTCTATCCTTCATTAGCTTTTGGCATTTTTTTGTTGTCTGTTCTTTGTATCTTCAGTTCTGCATGTCTCCATCAGACATATCAGACTTTATGTTACAGAATCCTGAAAAACATATTAATATTAAGGTTTCACAGTTGTCAGGATGGACGAGTGGTCTAAGGCGCCAGACTCAAGGTGAGAAACCTTCCTGGTTATATGGGTATTCTGGTCTCTGACTGGAGGCGAGGGTTCAAATCCCTCTTCTGACAGAGCTTTTGCCTAAAAAAGTATACTTTTGTCAACACCGAGAATTTCTCCAAAGGTTGAAAAGGAAACACATGAACAGTGATTAATAGTTTGATAGATGTCATAATTTGAGAACAGAAAACACATGAAATGTGAATAATCGTTCGATACAGGTCATCATATGCCTAGTTTAGAATTCAAAAGTTTACTAAATTCCTTTAAAAAAAAGTTTTTTACTATATCTTTCATTACCTTTTAACATTTTTTTCTTTTCTGTTCTTTGTATCTTAAGATCTGCATGTTTCCATCAGACATATCAGACTTTATGTAACAGAATCGTGAAAGATGTGAGTTTCAAAGCTTCAGAGTTGTCATAATGTGCGAGTGTCTTAAGAGCCAGACTCAAGGTGAGAAGCTTTCCAGGCTATAGGGGTATTCTGGTGTCCGATTGGAGGCGATGGTTCAAATCCTTCTTCTGACACAGCTTTTGCCTAAAAAAGTAGCTTTCGGTCAACACCGAGAAATTCTCCAAAGGTTGAAAGGAAAACACATGAACAGTGATTAATAGTTTGATAGATGTCACAATTTGAGAACAGAAAACACATGAAACGTGAATAATCGTTCGATACAGGTCATCATATGCCTAGCTTAGAATTTACTAACTTTTTCAATTTCCTTAAAAAATGTTTTTTACTCTATCTTTCACATTCTTTTAGCATTTTTTTGTTGTCTGTTCTTTGTATCTTAAGTTCTGCAATTTTCCATCAAACATATCAGACTTTATGTTACAGAATCGTGAAAAAATATGAATTTTAAGGGTTCATAGTTGTCAGGATGGCCGAGTGGTCTAAGGCGCCAGACTCAAGGTGAGAAACCTTCCTGGTTATAAGGGTATTCTGGTCTCCGACTGGCGGCGAGGGTTCAAATCCCTCTTCTGACAGAGCACTTGCCTAAAAAAGTATAATTGTGTCAACACTGAGAATTTCTCCAAAGGTTGAAAGGGAAACACATGAACAGTGATTAACAGTTTGATAGATGTCATAATTTGAGAACAGAAAACACATGAAACGTGAATAATCGTTCGATACAGGTCATCATATGCCTAGCTTAGAATTCACTCACTTCTTCAATTTCCTTAAAAAATGTTTTTTACTCTATCCTTCATTAGCTTTTGGCATTTTTTTGTTGTCTGTTCTTTGTATCTTCAGTTCTGCCTGTCTCCATCAGACATATCAGACTTTTTTGTTACAGAATCCTGAAAAACATATTAATATTAAGGTTTCACAGTTGTCAGGATGGCCGAGTGGTCTAAGGCGCCAGACTCAAGGTGAGAAAACTTCCTGGTTATAAGGGTATTCTGGTCTCTGACTGGAGGCGAGGGTTCAAATCCCTCTTCTGACACAGCTTTTGCCTAAAAAAGTATACTTTTGTCAACACCGAGAATTTCTCCAAAGGTTGAAAGGGAAACACATGAACAGTGATTAATAGTTTGATAGATGTCATAATTTGAGAACAGAAAACACATGAAATGTGAATAATCGTTCGATACAGGTCATCATATGCCTAGTTTAGAATTCAAAAAGTTACTCAATTCCTTTAAAAAAAAGTTTTTTACTATATCTTTCATTACCTTTTTAAAAAAAAATCTTTTCTGTTCTTTGTATCTTAAGATCTGCATGTTTCCATCAGACATATCAGACTTTATGTAACAGAATCGTGAAAGATGTGAGTTTCAAAGCTTCAGAGTTGTCATAATGTGCGAGTGTCTTAAGAGCCAGACTCAAGGTGAGCAGCTTTCCAGGCTATAGGGGTATTCTGGTGTCCGATTGGAGGCGAGGGTTCAAATCCTTCTTCTGACACAGCTTTTGCCTAAAAAAGTAGCTTTCGGTCAACACCGAGAAATTCTCCAAAGGTTGAAAGGAAAACACATGAACAGTGATTAATAGTTTGATAGATGTCACAATTTGAGAACAGAAAACACATGAAACGTGAATAATCGTTCGATACAGGTCATCATATGCCTAGCTTAGAATTTACTAACTTTTTCAATTTCCTTAAAAAATGTTTTTTACTCTATCTTTCACATTCTTTTAGCATTTTTTTGTTGTCTGTTCTTTGTATCTTAAGTTCTGCAATTTTCCATCAGACATATCAGACTTTATGTTACAGAATCGTGAAAAAATATGAATTTTAAGGGTTCTTAGTTGTCAGGATGGCCGAGTGGTCTAAGGCGCCAGACTCAAGGTGAGTAACCTTCCTGGTTGTAAGGGTATTCTGGTCTCCGACTGGAGGCGAGGGTTCAAATCCCTCTTCTGACAGAGCACTTGCCTAAAAAAGTACACTTTTGTCAACACCGAGAATTTCTCCAAAGGTTGAAAGGGAAACACATGAACAGTGATTAATAGTTTGATAGATGTCACAATTTGAGAACAGAAAACACATGAAACGTGAATAATCGTTCGATACAGGTCATCATATGCCTAGCTTAGAATTCACTCACTTCTTCAATTTCCTTAAAAAATGTTTTTTACTCTATCCTTCATTAGCTTTTGGCATTTTTTTGTTGTCTGTTCTTTGTATCTTCAGTTCTGCCTGTCTCCATCAGACATATCAGACTTTTTTGTTACAGAATCCTGAAAAACATATTAATATTAAGGTTTCACAGTTGTCAGGATGGCAGAGTGGTCTAAGGCGCCAGACTCAAGGTGAGAAAACTTCCTGGTTATAAGGGTATTCTGGTCTCTGACTGGAGGCGAGGGTTCAAATCCCTCTTCTGACACAGCTTTTGCCTAAAAAAGTATACTTTTGTCAACACCGAGAATTTCTCCAAAGGTTGAAAGGGAAACACATGAACAGTGATTAATAGTTTGATAGATGTCATAATTTGAGAACAGAAAACACATGAAATGTGAATAATCGTTCGATACAGGTCATCATATGCCTAGTTTAGAATTCAAAAAGTTACTCAATTCCTTTAAAAAAAAGTTTTTTACTATATCTTTCATTACCTTTTAAAAAAAAAATATTTTCTGTTCTTTGTATCTTAAGATCTGCATGTTTCCATCAGACATATCAGACTTTATGTAACAGAATCGTGAAAGATGTGAGTTTCAAAGCTTCAGAGTTGTCATAATGTGCGAGTGTCTTAAGAGCCAGACTCAAGGTGAGAAGCTTTCCAGGCTATAGGGGTATTCTGGTGTCCGATTGGAGGCGAGGGTTCAAATCCTTCTTCTGACACAGCTTTTGCCTAAAAAAGTAGCTTTCGGTCAACACCGAGAAATTCTCCAAAGGTTGAAAGGAAAACACATGAACAGTGATTAATAGTTTGATAGATGTCACAATTTGAGAACAGAAAACACATGAAACGTGAATAATCGTTTGATACAGGTCATCATATGCCTAGCTTAGAATTTACTAACTTTTTCAATTTCCTTAAAAAAAGTTTTTTACTCTATCTTTCACTTTCTTTTAGCATTTTTTTGTTGTCTGTTCTTTGTGTCTTAAGTTCTGCAATTTTCCATCAGACATATCAGACTTTATGTTACAGAATCGTGAAAAAATATGAATTTTAAGGGTTCTTAGTTGTCAGGATGGCCGAGTGGTCTAAGGCGCCAGACTCAAGGTGAGAAACCTTCCTGGTTGTAAGGGTATTCTGGTCTCCGACTGGAGGCGAGGGTTCAAATCCCTCTTCTGACAGAGCACTTGCCTAAAAAAGTACACTTTTGTCAACACCGAGAATTTCTCCAAAGGTTGAAAGGGAAACACATGAACAGTGATTAACAGTTTGATAGATGTCATAATTTGAGAACAGAAAACACATGAAACGTGAATAATCGTTCGATACAGGTCATCATATGCCTAGCTTAGAATTCACTCACTTCTTCAATTTCCTTAAAAAATGTTTTTTACTCTATCCTTCATTAGCTTTTGGCATTTTTTTGTTGTCTGTTCTTTGTATCTTCAGTTCTGCCTGTCTCCATCAGACATATCAGACTTTTTTGTTACAGAATCCTGAAAAACATATTAATATTAAGGTTTCACAGTTGTCAGGATGGCCGAGTGGTCTAAGGCGCCAGACTCAAGGTGAGAAAACTTCCTGGTTATAATGGTATTCTGGTCTCTGACTGGAGGCCAGGGTTCAAATCCCTCTTCTGACACAGCTTTTGCCTAAAAAAGTATACTTTTGTCAACACCGAGAATTTCTCCAAAGGTTGAAAGGGAAACACATGAACAGTGATTAATAGTTTGATAGATGTCATAATTTGAGAACAGAAAACACATGAAATGTGAATAATCGTTCGATACAGGTCATCATATGCCTAGTTTAGAATTCAAAAAGTTACTAAATTCCTTTAAAAAAAAGTTTTTTACTATATCTTTCATTACCTTTTAAAAAAAAAATATTTTCTGTTCTTTGTATCTTAAGATCTGCATGTTTCCATCAGACATATCAGACTTTATGTAACAGAATCGTGAAAGATGTGAGTTTCAAAGCTTCAGAGTTGTCATAATGTGCGAGTGTCTTAAGAGCCAGACTCAAGGTGAGAAGCTTTCCAGGCTATAGGGGTATTCTGGTGTCCGATTGGAGGCGAGGGTTCAAATCCTTCTTCTGACACAGCTTTTGCCTAAAAAAGTAGCTTTCGGTCAACACCGAGAAATTCTCCAAAGGTTGAAAGGAAAACACATGAACAGTGATTAATAGTTTGATAGATGTCACAATTTGAGAACAGAAAACACATGAAACGTGAATAATCGTTCGATACAGGTCATCATATGCCTAGCTTAGAATTTACTAACTTTTTCAATTTCCTTAAAAAATGTTTTTTACTCTATCTTTCACTTTCTTTTAGCATTTTTTTGTTGTCTGTTCTTTGTATCTTAAGTTCTGCAATTTTCCATCAGACATATCAGACTTTATGTTACAGAATCGTGAAAAAATATGAATTTTAAGGGTTCTTAGTCGTCAGGATGGCCGAGTGGTCTAAGGCGCCAGACTCAAGGAGAAACCTTCCTGGTTGTAAGGGTATTCTGGTCTCCGACTGGAGGGGAACACATGAACAGTGATTAACAGTTTGATAGATGTCATAATTTGAGAACAGAAAACACATGAAACGTGAATAATCGTTCGATACAGGTCATCATATGCCTAGCTTAGAATTCACTCACTTCTTCAATTTCCTTAAAAAATGTTTTTTACTCTATCCTTCATTAGCTTTTGGCATTTTTTTGTTGTCTGTTCTTTGTATCTTCAGTTCTGCCTGTCTCCATCAGACATATCAGACTTTTTTGTTACAGAATCCTGAAAAACATATTAATATTAAGGTTTCACAGTTGTCAGGATGGCCGAGTGGTCTAAGGCGCCAGACTCAAGGTGAGAAAACTTCCTGGTTATAATGGTATTCTGGTCTCTGACTGGAGGCCAGGGTTCAAATCCCTCTTCTGACACAGCTTTTGCCTAAAAAAGTATACTTTTGTCAACACCGAGAATTTCTCCAAAGGTTGAAAGGGAAACACATGAACAGTGATTAATAGTTTGATAGATGTCATAATTTGAGAACAGAAAACACATGAAATGTGAATAATCGTTCGATACAGGTCATCATATGCCTAGTTTAGAATTCAAAAAGTTACTAAATTCCTTTAAAAAAAAGTTTTTTACTATATCTTTCATTACCTTTTAAAAAAAAAATATTTTCTGTTCTTTGTATCTTAAGATCTGCATGTTTCCATCAGACATATCAGACTTTATGTAACAGAATCGTGAAAGATGTGAGTTTCAAAGCTTCAGAGTTGTCATAATGTGCGAGTGTCTTAAGAGCCAGACTCAAGGTGAGAAGTTTTCCAGGCTATAGGGGTATTCTGGTGTCCGATTGGAGGCGAGGGTTCAAATCCTTCTTCTGACACAGCTTTTGCCTAAAAAAGTAGCTTTCGGTCAACACCGAGAAATTCTCCAAAGGTTGAAAGGAAAACACATGAACAGTGATTAATAGTTTGATAGATGTCACAATTTGAGAACAGAAAACACATGAAACGTGAATAATCGTTCGATACAGGTCATCATATGCCTAGCTTAGAATTCACTCACTTCTTCAATTTCCTTAAAAAATGTTTTTTACTCTATCCTTCATTAGCTTTTGGCATTTTTTTGTTGTCTGTTCTTTGTATCTTCAGTTCTGCATGTCTCCATCAGACATATCAGAATTTTTTGTTACAGAATCCTGAAAAACATATTAATATTAAGGATTCACAGTTGTCAGGATGGCCGAGTGGTCTAAGGCTCCAGACTCAAGGTGAGAAACCTTCCTGGTTATAAGGGTATTCTGGTCTCCGACTGGAGGCGATGGTTCAAATCCCTCTTCTGACAGAGCTTTTGCCTAAAAAAGTATACTTTTGTCAACACCGAGAATTTCTCCAAAGGTTGAAAGGGAAACACATGAACAGTGATTAATAGTTTGATAGATGTCATAATTTGAGAACAGAAAACACATGAAATGTGAATAATCGTTCGATACAGGTCATCATATGCCTAGTTTAGAATTCAAAAAGTTACTCAATTCCTTTAAAAAAACGTTTTTTACTATATCTTTCATTACCTTTTAACATTTTTTTCTTTTCTGTTCTTTGTATCTTAAGATCTGCATGTTTCCATCAGACATATCAGACTTTATGTAACAGAATCGTGAAAGATGTGAGTTTCAAAGCTTCAGAGTTGTCATAATGTGCGAGTGTCTTAAGAGCCAGACTCAAGGTGAGAAGCTTTCCAGGCTATAGGGGTATTCTGGTGTCCGATTGGAGGCGAGGGTTCAAATCCTTCTTCTGACACAGCTTTTGCCTAAAAAAGTAGCTTTCGGTCAACACCGAGAAATTCTCCAAAGGTTGAAAGGAAAACACATGAACAGTGATTAATAGTTTGATAGATGTCACAATTTGAGAACAGAAAACACATGAAACGTGAATAATCGTTCGATACAGGTCATCATATGCCTAGCTTAGAATTGACTAACTTTTTCAATTTCCTTAAAAAAAGTTTTTTACTCTATCTTTCACTTTCTTTTAGCATTTTTTTGTTGTCTGTTCTTTGTATCTTAAGTTCTGCAATTTTCCATCAGACACATCAGACTTTATGTTACAGAATCGTGAAAAAATATGAATTTTAAGGGTTCTTTGTTGTCAGGATGGCCGAGTGGTCTAAGGCGCCAGACTCAAGGTGAGAAACCTTCCTGGTTGTAAGGGTATACTGGAGGCGAGGGTTCAAATCCCTCTTCTGACAGAGCACTTGCCTAAAAAAGTATACTTTTGTCAACACCGAGAATTTCTCCAAAGGTTGAAAGGGAAACACATGAACAGTGATTAACAGTTTGATAGATGTCATAATTTGAGAACAGAAAACACATGAAACGTGAATAATCGTTCGATACAGGTCATCATATGCCTAGCTTAGAATTCACTCACTTCTTCAATTTCCTTAAAAAATGTTTTTTACTCTATCCTTCATTAGCTTTTGGCATTTTTTTGTTGTCTGTTCTTTGTATCTTCAGTTCTGCCTGTCTCCATCAGACATATCAGACTTTTTTGTTACAGAATCCTGAAAAACATATTAATATTAAGGTTTCACAGTTGTCAGGATGGCCGAGTGGTCTAAGGCGCCAGACTCATGGTGAGAAAACTTCCTGGTCATAAGGGTATTCTGGTCTCCGACTGGAGGAGAGGGTTCAAATCCCTCTTCTGACACAGCTTTTGCCTAAAAAAGTATACTTTTGTCAACACCGAGAATTTCTCCAAAGGTTGAAAGGGAAACACATGAACAGTGATTAATAGTTTGATAGATGTCATAATTTGAGAACAGAAAACACATGAAATGTGAATAATCGTTCGATACAGGTCATCATATGCCTAGTTTAGAATTCAAAAAGTTACTCAATTCCTTTAAAAAAAAGTTTTTTACTATATCTTTCATTACCTTTTAACATTTTTTTCTTTTCTGTTCTTTGTATCTTAAGATCTGCATGTTTCCATCAGACATATCAGACTTTATGTAACAGAATCGTGAAAGATGTGAGTTTCAAAGCTTCAGAGTTGTCATAATGTGCGAGTGTCTTAAGAGCCAGACTCAAGGTGAGAAGCTTTCCAGGCTATAGGGGTATTCTGGTGTCCGATTGGAGGCGAGGGTTCAAATCCTTCTTCTGACACAGCTTTTGCCTAAAAAAGTAGCTTTCGGTCAACACCGAGAAATTCTCCAAAGGTTGAAAGGAAAACACATGAACAGTGATTAATAGTTTGATAGATGTCATAATTTGAGAACAGAAAACACATGAAACGTGAATAATCGTTCGATACAGGTCATCATATGCCTAGCTTAGAATTCACTCACTTCTTCAATTTCCTTAAAAAATGTTTTTTACTCTATCCTTCATTAGCTTTTGGCATTTTTTTGTTGTCTGTTCTTTGTATCTTCAGTTCTGCCTGTCTCCATCAGACATATCAGACTTTTTTGTTACAGAATCCTGAAAAACATATTAATATTAAGGTTTCACAGTTGTCAGGATGGCCGAGTGGTCTAAGGCGCCAGACTCAAGGTGAGAAAACTTCCTGGTCATAAGGGTATTCTGGTCTCCGACTGGAGGCGAGGGTTCAAATCCCTCTTCTGACATAGCTTTTGCCTAAAAAAGTATACTTTTGTCAACACCGAGAATTTCTCCAAAGGTTGAAAGGGAAACACATGAACAGTGATTAATAGTTTGATAGATGTCATAATTTGAGAACAGAAAACACATGAAATGTGAATAATCGTTCGATACAGGTCATCATATGCCTAGTTTAGAATTCAAAAAGTTACTCAATTCCTTTAAAAAAACGTTTTTTACTATATCTTTCATTACCTTTTAACATTTTTTTCTTTTCTGTTCTTTGTATCTTAAGATCTGCATGTTTCCATCAGACATATCAGACTTTATGTAACAGAATCGTGAAAGATGTGAGTTTCAAAGCTTCAGAGTTGTCATAATGTGCGAGTGTCTTAAGAGCCAGACTCAAGGTGAGAAGCTTTCCAGGCTATAGGGGTATTCTGGTGTCCGATTGGAGGCGAGGGTTCAAATCCTTCTTCTGACACAGCTTTTGCCTAAAAAAGTAGCTTTCGGTCAACACCGAGAAATTCTCCAAAGGTTGAAAGGAAAACACATGAACAGTGATTAATAGTTTGATAGATGTCACAATTTGAGAACAGAAAACACATGAAACGTGAATAATCGTTCGATACAGGTCATCATATGCCTAGCTTAGAATTTACTAACTTTTTCAATTTCCTTAAAAAAAGTTTTTTACTCTATCTTTCACTTTCTTTTAGCATTTTTTTGTTGTCTGTTCTTTGTATCTTAAGTTCTGCAATTTTCCATCAGACATATCAGACTTTATGTTACAGAATCGTGAAAAAATATGAATTTTAAGGTTTCATAGTTGTCAGGATGGCCGAGTGGTCTAAGGCGCCAGACTCAAGGTCAGAAACCTTCCTGGTTGTAAGGGTATTCTGGTCTCCGACTGGAGGCGAGGGTTCAAATCCCTCTTCTGACAGAGCACTTGCCTAAAAAAGTATACTTCTGTCAACACTGAGATTTTCTCCAAAGGTTGAAAGGGAAACACATTAACAGTGATTAACAGTTTGATAGATGTCATAATTTGAGTACAGAAAACACATGAAACGTGAATAATCGTTCGATACAGGTCATCATATGCCTAGCTTAGAATTCACTCACTTCTTCAATTTCCTTAAAAAATGTTTTTTACTCTATCCTTCATTAGCTTTTGGCATTTTTTTGTTGTCTGTTCTTTGTATCTTAAGTTCTGCAATTTTCCATCAGACATATCAGACTTTATGTTACAGAATCGTGAAAAAATATGAATTTTAAGGGTTCTTAGTTGTCAGGATGGCCGAGTGGTCTAAGGCGCCAGACTCAAGGTGAGAAACCTTCCTGGTTGTAAGGGTATTCTGGTCTCCGACTGGAGGCGAGGGTTCAAATCCCTCTTCTGACAGAGCACTTGCCTAAAAAAGTACACTTTTGTCAACACCGAGAATTTCTCCAAAGGTTGAAAGGGAAACACATGAACAGTGATTAACAGTTTGATAGATGTCATAATTTGAGAAAAGAAAACACATGAAACGTGAATAATCGTTCGATACAGGTCATCATATGCCTAGCTTAGAATTTACTCACTTCTTCAATTTCCTTAAAAAATGTTTTTTACTCTATCTTTCACTTTCTTTTAGCATTTTTTTGTTGTCTGTTCTTTGTATCTTAAGTTCTGCAATTTTCCATCAGACATATCAGACTTTATGTTACAGAATCGTGAAAAAATATGAATTTTAAGGGTTCTTAGTCGTCAGGATGGCCGAGTGGTCTAAGGCGCCAGACTCAAGGAGAAACCTTCCTGGTTGTAAGGGTATTCTGGTCTCCGGCTGGAGGCGAGGGTTCAAATCCCTCTTCTGACAGAGCACTTGCCTAAAAAAGTATACTTTTGTCAACACCGAGAATTTCTCCAAAGGTTGAAAGGGAAACACATGAACAGTGATTAACAGTTTGATAGATGTCATAATTTGAGAACAGAAAACACATGAAACGTGAATAATCGTTCGATACAGGTCATCATATGCCTAGCTTAGAATTCACTCACTTCTTCAATTTCCTTAAAAAATGTTTTTTACTCTATCCTTCATTAGCTTTTGGCATTTTTTTGTTGTCTGTTCTTTGTATCTTCAGTTCTGCATGTCTCCATCAGACATATCAGAATTTTTTGTTACAGAATCCTGAAAAACATATTAATATTAAGGATTCACAGTTGTCAGGATGGCCGAGTGGTCTAAGGCTCCAGACTCAAGGTGAGAAACCTTCCTGGTTATAAGGGTATTCTGGTCTCCGACTGGAGGCGATGGTTCAAATCCCTCTTCTGACAGAGCTTTTGCCTAAAAAAGTATACTTTTGTCAACACCGAGAATTTCTCCAAAGGTTGAAAGGGAAACACATGAACAGTGATTAATAGTTTGATAGATGTCATAATTTGAGAACAGAAAACACATGAAATGTGAATAATCGTTCGATACAGGTCATCATATGCCTAGTTTAGAATTCAAAAAGTTACTCAATTCCTTTAAAAAAACGTTTTTTACTATATCTTTCATTACCTTTTAACATTTTTTTCTTTTCTGTTCTTTGTATCTTAAGATCTGCATGTTTCCATCAGACATATCAGACTTTATGTAACAGAATCGTGAAAGATGTGAGTTTCAAAGCTTCAGAGTTGTCATAATGTGCGAGTGTCTTAAGAGCCAGACTCAAGGTGAGAAGCTTTCCAGGCTATAGGGGTATTCTGGTGTCCGATTGGAGGCGAGGGTTCAAATCCTTCTTCTGACACAGCTTTTGCCTAAAAAAGTAGCTTTCGGTCAACACCGAGAAATTCTCCAAAGGTTGAAAGGAAAACACATGAACAGTGATTAATAGTTTGATAGATGTCACAATTTGAGAACAGAAAACACATGAAACGTGAATAATCGTTCGATACAGGTCATCATATGCCTAGCTTAGAATTGACTAACTTTTTCAATTTCCTTAAAAAAAGTTTTTTACTCTATCTTTCACTTTCTTTTAGCATTTTTTTGTTGTCTGTTCTTTGTATCTTAAGTTCTGCAATTTTCCATCAGACACATCAGACTTTATGTTACAGAATCGTGAAAAAATATGAATTTTAAGGGTTCTTTGTTGTCAGGATGGCCGAGTGGTCTAAGGCGCCAGACTCAAGGTGAGAAACCTTCCTGGTTGTAAGGGTATACTGGAGGCGAGGGTTCAAATCCCTCTTCTGACAGAGCACTTGCCTAAAAAAGTATACTTTTGTCAACACCGAGAATTTCTCCAAAGGTTGAAAGGGAAACACATGAACAGTGATTAACAGTTTGATAGATGTCATAATTTGAGAACAGAAAACACATGAAACGTGAATAATCGTTCGATACAGGTCATCATATGCCTAGCTTAGAATTCACTCACTTCTTCAATTTCCTTAAAAAATGTTTTTTACTCTATCCTTCATTAGCTTTTGGCATTTTTTTGTTGTCTGTTCTTTGTATCTTCAGTTCTGCCTGTCTCCATCAGACATATCAGACTTTTTTGTTACAGAATCCTGAAAAACATATTAATATTAAGGTTTCACAGTTGTCAGGATGGCCGAGTGGTCTAAGGCGCCAGACTCAAGGTGAGCAAACTTCCTGGTCATAAGGGTATTCTGGTCTCCGACTGGAGGCGAGGGTTCAAATCCCTCTTCTGACACAGCTTTTGCCTAAAAAAGTATACTTTTGTCAACACCGAGAATTTCTCCAAAGGTTGAAAGGGAAACACATGAACAGTGATTAATAGTTTGATAGATGTCATAATTTGAGAACAGAAAACACATGAAATGTGAATAATCGTTCGATACAGGTCATCATATGCCTAGTTTAGAATTCAAAAAGTTACTCAATTCCTTTAAAAAAACGTTTTTTACTATATCTTTCATTACCTTTTAACATTTTTTTCTTTTCTGTTCTTTGTATCTTAAGATCTGCATGTTTCCATCAGACATATCAGACTTTATGTAACAGAATCGTGAAAGATGTGAGTTTCAAAGCTTCAGAGTTGTCATAATGTGCGAGTGTCTTAAGAGCCAGACTCAAGGTGAGAAGCTTTCCAGGCTATAGGGGTATTCTGGTGTCCGATTGGAGGCGAGGGTTCAAATCCTTCTTCTGACACAGCTTTTGCCTAAAAAAGTAGCTTTCGGTCAACACCGAGAAATTCTCCAAAGGTTGAAAGGAAAACACATGAACAGTGATTAATAGTTTGATAGATGTCATAATTTGAGAACAGAAAACACATGAAACGTGAATAATCGTTCGATACAGGTCATCATATGCCTAGCTTAGAATTCACTCACTTCTTCAATTTCCTTAAAAAATGTTTTTTACTCTATCCTTCATTAGCTTTTGGCATTTTTTTGTTGTCTGTTCTTTGTATCTTCAGTTCTGCCTGTCTCCATCAGACATATCAGACTTTTTTGTTACAGAATCCTGAAAAACATATTAATATTACGGTTTCACAGTTGTCAGGATGGCCGAGTGGTCTAAGGCGCCAGACTCAAGGTGAGAAAACTTCCTGGTCATAAGGGTATTCTGGTCTCCAACTGGAGGCGAGGGTTCAAATCCCTCTTCTGACATAGCTTTTGCCTAAATAAGTATACTTTTGTCAACACCGAGAATTTCTCCAAAGGTTGAAAGGGAAACACATGAACAGTGATTAATAGTTTGATAGATGTCATAATTTGAGAACAGAAAACACATGAAATGTGAATAATCGTTCGATACAGGTCATCATATGCCTAGTTTAGAATTCAAAAAGTTACTCAATTCCTTTAAAAAAACGTTTTTTACTATATCTTTCATTACCTTTTAACATTTTTTTCTTTTCTGTTCTTTGTATCTTAAGATCTGCATGTTTCCATCAGACATATCAGACTTTATGTAACAGAATCGTGAAAGATGTGAGTTTCAAAGCTTCAGAGTTGTCATAATGTGCGAGTGTCTTAAGAGCCAGACTCAAGGTGAGAAGCTTTCCAGGCTATAGGGGTATTCTGGTGTCCGATTGGAGGCGAGGGTTCAAATCCTTCTTCTGACACAGCTTTTGCCTAAAAAAGTAGCTTTCGGTCAACACCGAGAAATTCTCCAAAGGTTGAAAGGAAAACACATGAACAGTGATTAATAGTTTGATAGATGTCACAATTTGAGAACAGAAAACACATGAAACGTGAATAATCGTTCGATACAGGTCATCATATGCCTAGCTTAGAATTTACTAACTTTTTCAATTTCCTTAAAAAAAGTTTTTTACTCTATCTTTCACTTTCTTTTAGCATTTTTTTGTTGTCTGTTCTTTGTATCTTAAGTTCTGCAATTTTCCATCAGACATATCAGACTTTATGTTACAGAATCGTGAAAAAATATGAATTTTAAGGGCTCATAGTTGTCAGGATGGCCGAGTGGTCTAAGGCGCCAGACTCAAGGTGAGAAACCTTCCTGGTTGTAAGGGTATTCTGGTCTCCGACTGGAGGCGAGGGTTCAAATCCCTCTTCTGACAGAGCACTTGCCTAAAAAAGTATACTTTTGTCAACACCGAGAATTTCTCCAAAGGTTGAAAGGGAAACACATGAACAGTGATTAATAGTTTGATAGATGTCATAATTTGAGAACAGAAAACACATGAAACGTGAATAATCGTTCGATACAGGTCATCATATGCCTAGCTTAGAATTCACGCACTTCTTCAATTTCCTTAAAAAATGTTTTTTACTCTATCCTTCATTAGCTTTTGGCATTTTTTTGTTGTCTGTTCTTTGTATCTTCAGTTCTGCATGTCTCCATCAGACATATCAGACTTTTTTGTTACAGAATCCTGAAAAACATATTAATATTTAGTTTGCACAGTTGTCAGGATGGCCGAGTGGTCTAAGGCGCCAGACTCAAGATGAGAAACCTTCCTGGTTATAAGGGTATTCTGGTCTCCGACTGGAGGCGATGGTTCAAATCCCTCTTCTGACACAGCTTTTGCCTAAAAAAGTATACTTTTGTCAACACCGAGAATTTCTCCAAAGGTTGAAAGGGAAACACATGAACAGTGATTAATAGTTTGATAGATGTCATAATTTGAGAACAGAAAACACATGAAACGTGAATAATCGTTCGATACAGGTCATCATATGCCTAGCTTAGAATTTACTAACTTTTTCAATTTCCTTAAAAAAAGTTTTTTACTCTATCTTTCACTTTCTTTTAGCATTTTTTTGTTGTCTGTTCTTTGTATCTTAAGTTCTGCAATTTTCCATCAGACATATCAGACTTTATGTTACAGAATCGTGAAAAAATATGAATTTTAAGGGCTCATAGTTGTCAGGATGGCCGAGTGGTCTAAGGCGCCAGCCTCAAGGTGAGAAACCTTCCTGGTTGTAAGGGTGTTCTGGTCTCCGACTGGAGGCGAGGGTTCAAATCCCTCTTCTGACAGAGCACTTGCCTAAAAAAGTATACTTTTGTCAACACCGAGAATTTCTCCAAAGGTTGAAAGGGAAACACATGAACAGTGATTAATAGTTTGATAGATGTCATAATTTGAGAACAGAAAACACATGAAATGTGAATAATCGTTCGATACAGGTCATCATATGCCTAGTTTAGAATTCAAAAAGTTACTCAATTCCTTTAAAAAAACGTTTTTTACTATATCTTTCATTACCTTTTAACATTTTTTTCTTTTCTGTTCTTTGTATCTTAAGATCTGCATGTTTCCATCAGACATATCAGACTTTATGTAACAGAATCGTGAAAGATGTGAGTTTCAAAGCTTCAGAGTTGTCATAATGTGCGAGTGTCTTAAGAGCCAGACTCAAGGTGAGAAGCTTTCCAGGCTATAGGGGTATTCTGGTGTCCGATTGGAGGCGAGGGTTCAAATCCTTCTTCTGACACAGCTTTTGCCTAAAAAAGTAGCTTTCGGTCAACACCGAGAAATTCTCCAAAGGTTGAAAGGAAAACACATGAACAGTGATTAATAGTTTGATAGATGTCACAATTTGAGAACAGAAAACACATGAAACGTGAATAATCGTTCGATACAGGTCATCATATGCCTAGCTTAGAATTTACTAACTTTTTCAATTTCCTTAAAAAAAGTTTTTTACTCTATCTTTCACTTTCTTTTAGCATTTTTTTGTTGTCTGTTCTTTGTATCTTAAGTTCTGCAATTTTCCATCAGACATATCAGACTTTATGTTACAGAATCGTGAAAAAATATGAATTTTAAGGTTTCATAGTTGTCAGGATGGCCGAGTGGTCTAAGGCGCCAGACTCAAGGTCAGAAACCTTCCTGGTTGTAAGGGTATTCTGTTCTCCGACTTGAGGCGAGGGTTCAAATCCCTCTTCTGACAGAGCACTTGCCTAAAAAAGTATACTTTTGTCAACACCGAGAATTTCTCCAAAGGTTGAAAGGGAAACACATGAACAGTGATTAACAGTTTGATAGATGTCATAATTTGAGAACAGAAAACACATGAAACGTGAATAATCGTTCGATACAGGTCATCATATGCCTAGCTTAGAATTCACTCACTTCTTCAATTTCCTTAAAAAATGTTTTTTACTCTATCCTTCATTAGCTTTTGGCATTTTTTTGTTGTCTGTTCTTTGTATCTTCAGTTCTGCATGTCTCCATCAGACATATCAGACTTTTTTGTTACAGAATCCTGAAAAACATATTAATATTTAGTTTGCACAGTTGTCAGGATGGCCGAGTGGTCTAAGGCGCCAGACTCAAGATGAGAAACCTTCCTGGTTATAAGGGTATTCTGGTCTCCGACTGGAGTCGATGGTTCAAATCCCTCTTCTGACACAGCTTTTGCCTAAAAAAGTATACTTTTGTCAACACCGAGAATTTCTCCAAAGGTTGAAAGGGAAACACATGAACAGTGATTAATAGTTTGATAGATGTCATAATTTGAGAACAGAAAACACATGAAATGTGAATAATCGTTCGATACAGGTCATCATATGCCTAGTTTAGAATTCAAAAAGTTACTCAATTCCTTTAAAAAAACGTTTTTTACTATATCTTTCATTACCTTTTAACATTTTTTTCTTTTCTGTTCTTTGTATCTTAAGATCTGCATGTTTCCATCAGACATATCAGACTTTATGTAACAGAATCGTGAAAGATGTGAGTTTCAAAGCTTCAGAGTTGTCATAATGTGCGAGTGTCTTAGGAGCCAGACTCAAGGTGAGAAGCTTTCCAGGCTATAGGGGTATTCTGGTGTCCGATTGGAGGCGAGGGTTCAAATCCTTCTTCTGACACAGCTTTTGCCTAAAAAAGTAGCTTTCGGTCAACACCGAGAAATTCTCCAAAGGTTGAAAGGAAAACACATGAACAGTGATTAATAGTTTGATAGATGTCACAATTTGAGAACAGAAAACACATGAAACGTGAATAATCGTTCGATACAGGTCATCATATGCCTAGCTTAGAATTTACTAACTTTTTCAATTTCCTTAAAAAAAGTTTTTTACTCTATCTTTCACTTTCTTTTAGCATTTTTTTGTTGTCTGTTCTTTGTATCTTAAGTTCTGCAATTTTCCATCAGACATATCAGACTTTATGTTACAGAATCGTGAAAAAATATGAATTTTAAGGGCTCATAGTTGTCAGGATGGCCGAGTGGTCTAAGGCGCCAGACTCAAGGTGAGAAACCTTCCTGGTTGTAAGGGTATTCTGGTCTCCGACTGGAGGCGAGGGTTCAAATCCCTCTTCTGACAGAGCACTTGCCTAAAAAAGTATACTTTTGTCAACACCGAGAATTTCTCCAAAGGTTGAAAGGGAAACACATGAACAGTGATTAACAGTTTGATAGATGTCATAATTTGAGAACAGAAAACACATGAAACGTGAATAATCGTTCGATACAGGTCATCATATGCCTAGCTTAGAATTCACTCACTTCTTCAATTTCCTTAAAAAATGTTTTTTACTCTATCCTTCATTAGCTTTTGGCATTTTTTTGTTGTCTGTTCTTTGTATCTTCAGTTCTGCATGTCTCCATCAGACATATCAGACTTTTTTGTTACAGAATCCTGAAAAACATATTAATATTTAGTTTGCACAGTTGTCAGGATGGCCGAGTGGTCTAAGGCGCCAGACTCAAGATGAGAAACCTTCCTGGTTATAAGGGTATTCTGGTCTCCGACTGGAGGCGATGGTTCAAATCCCTCTTCTGACACAGCTTTTGCCTAAAAAAGTATACTTTTGTCAACACCGAGAATTTCTCCAAAGGTTGAAAGGGAAACACATGAACAGTGATTAATAGTTTGATAGATGTCATAATTTGAGAACAGAAAACACATGAAATGTGAATAATCGTTCGATACAGGTCATCATATGCCTAGTTTAGAATTCAAAAAGTTACTCAATTCCTTTAAAAAAACGTTTTTTACTATATCTTTCATTACCTTTTAACATTTTTTTCTTTTCTGTTCTTTGTATCTTAAGATCTGCATGTTTCCATCAGACATATCAGACTTTATGTAACAGAATCGTGAAAGATGTGAGTTTCAAAGCTTCAGAGTTGTCATAATGTGCGAGTGTCTTAAGAGCCAGACTCAAGGTGAGAAGCTTTCCAGGCTATAGGGGTATTCTGGTGTCCGATTGGAGGCGAGGGTTCAAATCCTTCTTCTGACACAGCTTTTGCCTAAAAAAGTAGCTTTCGGTCAACACCGAGAAATTCTCCAAAGGTTGAAAGGAAAACACATGAACAGTGATTAATAGTTTGATAGATGTCACAATTTGAGAACAGAAAACACATGAAACGTGAATAATCGTTCGATACAGGTCATCATATGCCTAGCTTAGAATTTACTAACTTTTTCAATTTCCTTAAAAAAAGTTTTTTACTCTATCTTTCACTTTCTTTTAGCATTTTTTTGTTGTCTGTTCTTTGTATCTTAAGTTCTGCAATTTTCCATCAGACATATCAGACTTTATGTTACAGAATCGTGAAAAAATATGAATTTTAAGGGCTCATAGTTGTCAGGATGGCCGAGTGGTCTAAGGCGCCAGACTCAAGGTGAGAAACCTTCCTGGTTGTAAGGGTATTCTGGTCTCCGACTGGAGGCGAGGGTTCAAATCCCTCTTCTGACAGAGCACTTGCCTAAAAAAGTATACTTTTGTCAACACCGAGAATTTCTCCAAAGGTTGAAAGGGAAACACATGAACAGTGATTAACAGTTTGATAGATGTCATAATTTGAGAACAGAAAACACATGAAACGTGAATAATCGTTCGATACAGGTCATCATATGCCTAGCTTAGAATTCACTCACTTCTTCAATTTCCTTAAAAAATGTTTTTTACTCTATCCTTCATTAGCTTTTGGCATTTTTTTGTTGTCTGTTCTTTGTATCTTCAGTTCTGCATGTCTCCATCAGACATATCAGACTTTTTTGTTACAGAATCCTGAAAAACATATTAATATTTAGTTTGCACAGTTGTCAGGATGGCCGAGTGGTCTAAGGCGCCAGACTCAAGATGAGAAACCTTCCTGGTTATAAGGGTATTCTGGTCTCCGACTGGAGGCGATGGTTCAAATCCCTCTTCTGACACAGCTTTTGCCTAAAAAAGTATACTTTTGTCAACACCGAGAATTTCTCCAAAGGTTGAAAGGGAAACACATGAACAGTGATTAATAGTTTGATAGATGTCATAATTTGAGAACAGAAAACACATGAAATGTGAATAATCGTTCGATACAGGTCATCATATGCCTAGTTTAGAATTCAAAAAGTTACTCAATTCCTTTAAAAAAACGTTTTTTACTATATCTTTCATTACCTTTTAACATTTTTTTCTTTTCTGTTCTTTGTATCTTAAGATCTGCATGTTTCCATCAGACATATCAGACTTTATGTAACAGAATCGTGAAAGATGTGAGTTTCAAAGCTTCAGAGTTGTCATAATGTGCGAGTGTCTTAAGAGCCAGACTCAAGGTGAGAAGCTTTCCAGGCTATAGGGGTATTCTGGTGTCCGATTGGAGGCGAGGGTTCAAATCCTTCTTCTGACACAGCTTTTGCCTAAAAAAGTAGCTTTCGGTCAACACCGAGAAATTCTCCAAAGGTTGAAAGGAAAACACATGAACAGTGATTAATAGTTTGATAGATGTCACAATTTGAGAACAGAAAACACATGAAACGTGAATAATCGTTCGATACAGGTCATCATATGCCTAGCTTAGAATTTACTAACTTTTTCAATTTCCTTAAAAAAAGTTTTTTACTCTATCTTTCACTTTCTTTTAGCATTTTTTTGTTGTCTGTTCTTTGTATCTTAAGTTCTGCAATTTTCCATCAGACATATCAGACTTTATGTTACAGAATCGTGAAAAAATATGAATTTTAAGGGCTCATAGTTGTCAGGATGGCCGAGTGGTCTAAGGCGCCAGACTCAAGGTGAGAAACCTTCCTGGTTGTAAGGGTATTCTGGTCTCCGACTGGAGGCGAGGGTTCAAATCCCTCTTCTGACAGAGCACTTGCCTAAAAAAGTATACTTTTGTCAACACCGAGAATTTCTCCAAAGGTTGAAAGGGAAACACATGAACAGTGATTAACAGTTTGATAGATGTCATAATTTGAGAACAGAAAACACATGAAACGTGAATAATCGTTCGATACAGGTCATCATATGCCTAGCTTAGAATTCACTCACTTCTTCAATTTCCTTAAAAAATGTTTTTTACTCTATCCTTCATTAGCTTTTGGCATTTTTTTGTTGTCTGTTCTTTGTATCTTCAGTTCTGCATGTCTCCATCAGACATATCAGACTTTTTTGTTACAGAATCCTGAAAAACATATTAATATTTAGTTTGCACAGTTGTCAGGATGGCCGAGTGGTCTAAGGCGCCAGACTCAAGATGAGAAACCTTCCTGGTTATAAGGGTATTCTGGTCTCCGACTGGAGGCGATGGTTCAAATCCCTCTTCTGACACAGCTTTTGCCTAAAAAAGTATACTTTTGTCAACACCGAGAATTTCTCCAAAGGTTGAAAGGGAAACACATGAACAGTGATTAATAGTTTGATAGATGTCATAATTTGAGAACAGAAAACACATGAAATGTGAATAATCGTTCGATACAGGTCATCATATGCCTAGTTTAGAATTCAAAAAGTTACTCAATTCCTTTAAAAAAACGTTTTTTACTATATCTTTCATTACCTTTTAACATTTTTTTCTTTTCTGTTCTTTGTATCTTAAGATCTGCATGTTTCCATCAGACATATCAGACTTTATGTAACAGAATCGTGAAAGATGTGAGTTTCAAAGCTTCAGAGTTGTCATAATGTGCGAGTGTCTTAAGAGCCAGACTCAAGGTGAGAAGCTTTCCAGGCTATAGGGGTATTCTGGTGTCCGATTGGAGGCGAGGGTTCAAATCCTTCTTCTGACACAGCTTTTGCCTAAAAAAGTAGCTTTCGGTCAACACCGAGAAATTCTCCAAAGGTTGAAAGGGAAACACATGAACAGTGATTAATAGTTTGATAGATGTCACAATTTGAGAACAGAAAACACATGAAACGTGAATAATCGTTCGATACAGGTCATCATATGCCTAGCTTAGAATTTACTAACTTTTTCAATTTCCTTAAAAAAAGTTTTTTACTCTATCTTTCACTTTCTTTTAGCATTTTTTTGTTGTCTGTTCTTTGTATCTTAAGTTCTGCAATTTTCCATCAGACATATCAGACTTTATGTTACAGAATCGTGAAAAAATATGAATTTTAAGGGCTCATAGTTGTCAGGATGGCCGAGTGGTCTAAGGCGCCAGCCTCAAGGTGAGAAACCTTCCTGGTTGTAAGGGTGTTCTGGTCTCCGACTGGAGGCGAGGGTTCAAATCCCTCTTCTGACAGAGCACTTGCCTAAAAAAGTATACTTTTGTCAACACCGAGAATTTCTCCAAAGGTTGAAAGGGAAACACATGAACAGTGATTAATAGTTTGATAGATGTCATAATTTGAGAACAGAAAACACATGAAATGTGAATAATCGTTCGATACAGGTCATCATATGCCTAGTTTAGAATTCAAAAAGTTACTCAATTCCTTTAAAAAAACGTTTTTTACTATATCTTTCATTACCTTTTAACATTTTTTTCTTTTCTGTTCTTTGTATCTTAAGATCTGCATGTTTCCATCAGACATATCAGACTTTATGTAACAGAATCGTGAAAGATGTGAGTTTCAAAGCTTCAGAGTTGTCATAATGTGCGAGTGTCTTAAGAGCCAGACTCAAGGTGAGAAGCTTTCCAGGCTATAGGGGTATTCTGGTGTCCGATTGGAGGCGAGGGTTCAAATCCTTCTTCTGACACAGCTTTTGCCTAAAAAAGTAGCTTTCGGTCAACACCGAGAAATTCTCCAAAGGTTGAAAGGAAAACACATGAACAGTGATTAATAGTTTGATAGATGTCACAATTTGAGAACAGAAAACACATGAAACGTGAATAATCGTTCGATACAGGTCATCATATGCCTAGCTTAGAATTTACTAACTTTTTCAATTTCCTTAAAAAAAGTTTTTTACTCTATCTTTCACTTTCTTTTAGCATTTTTTTGTTGTCTGTTCTTTGTATCTTAAGTTCTGCAATTTTCCATCAGACATATCAGACTTTATGTTACAGAATCGTGAAAAAATATGAATTTTAAGGTTTCATAGTTGTCAGGATGGCCGAGTGGTCTAAGGCGCCAGACTCAAGGTCAGAAACCTTCCTGGTTGTAAGGGTATTCTGGTCTCCGACTTGAGGCGAGGGTTCAAATCCCTCTTCTGACAGAGCACTTGCCTAAAAAAGTATACTTTTGTCAACACCGAGAATTTCTCCAAAGGTTGAAAGGGAAACACATGAACAGTGATTAACAGTTTGATAGATGTCATAATTTGAGAACAGAAAACACATGAAACGTGAATAATCGTTCGATACAGGTCATCATATGCCTAGCTTAGAATTCACTCACTTCTTCAATTTCCTTAAAAAATGTTTTTTACTCTATCCTTCATTAGCTTTTGGCATTTTTTTGTTGTCTGTTCTTTGTATCTTCAGTTCTGCATGTCTCCATCAGACATATCAGACTTTTTTGTTACAGAATCCTGAAAAACATATTAATATTTAGTTTGCACAGTTGTCAGGATGGCCGAGTGGTCTAAGGCGCCAGACTCAAGATGAGAAACCTTCCTGGTTATAAGGGTATTCTGGTCTCCGACTGGAGGCGATGGTTCAAATCCCTCTTCTGACACAGCTTTTGCCTAAAAAAGTATACTTTTGTCAACACCGAGAATTTCTCCAAAGGTTGAAAGGGAAACACATGAACAGTGATTAATAGTTTGATAGATGTCATAATTTGAGAACAGAAAACACATGAAATGTGAATAATCGTTCGATACAGGTCATCATATGCCTAGTTTAGAATTCAAAAAGTTACTCAATTCCTTTAAAAAAACGTTTTTTACTATATCTTTCATTACCTTTTAACATTTTTTTCTTTTCTGTTCTTTGTATCTTAAGATCTGCATGTTTCCATCAGACATATCAGACTTTATGTAACAGAATCGTGAAAGATGTGAGTTTCAAAGCTTCAGAGTTGTCATAATGTGCGAGTGTCTTAAGAGCCAGACTCAAGGTGAGAAGCTTTCCAGGCTATAGGGGTATTCTGGTGTCCGATTGGAGGCGAGGGTTCAAATCCTTCTTCTGACACAGCTTTTGCCTAAAAAAGTAGCTTTCGGTCAACACCGAGAAATTCTCCAAAGGTTGAAAGGGAAACACATGAACAGTGATTAATAGTTTGATAGATGTCACAATTTGAGAACAGAAAACACATGAAACGTGAATAATCGTTCGATACAGGTCATCATATGCCTAGCTTAGAATTTACTAACTTTTTCAATTTCCTTAAAAAAAGTTTTTTACTCTATCTTTCACTTTCTTTTAGCATTTTTTTGTTGTCTGTTCTTTGTATCTTAAGTTCTGCAATTTTCCATCAGACATATCAGACTTTATGTTACAGAATCGTGAAAAAATATGAATTTTAAGGTTTCATAGTTGTCAGGATGGCCGAGTGGTCTAAGGCGCCAGACTCAAGGTCAGAAACCTTCCTGGTTGTAAGGGTATTCTGGTCTCCGACTTGAGGCGAGGGTTCAAATCCCTCTTCTGACAGAGCACTTGCCTAAAAAAGTATACTTTTGTCAACACCGAGAATTTCTCCAAAGGTTGAAAGGGAAACACATGAACAGTGATTAACAGTTTGATAGATGTCATAATTTGAGAACAGAAAACACATGAAACGTGAATAATCGTTCGATACAGGTCATCATATGCCTAGCTTAGAATTCACTCACTTCTTCAATTTCCTTAAAAAATGTTTTTTACTCTATCCTTCATTAGCTTTTGGCATTTTTTTGTTGTCTGTTCTTTGTATCTTCAGTTCTGCATGTCTCCATCAGACATATCAGACTTTTTTGTTACAGAATCCTGAAAAACATATTAATATTTAGTTTGCACAGTTGTCAGGATGGCCGAGTGGTCTAAGGCGCCAGACTCAAGATGAGAAACCTTCCTGGTTATAAGGGTATTCTGGTCTCCGACTGGAGGCGATGGTTCAAATCCCTCTTCTGACACAGCTTTTGCCTAAAAAAGTATACTTTTGTCAACACCGAGAATTTCTCCAAAGGTTGAAAGGGAAACACATGAACAGTGATTAATAGTTTGATAGATGTCATAATTTGAGAACAGAAAACACATGAAATGTGAATAATCGTTCGATACAGGTCATCATATGCCTAGTTTAGAATTCAAAAAGTTACTCAATTCCTTTAAAAAAACGTTTTTTACTATATCTTTCATTACCTTTTAACATTTTTTTCTTTTCTGTTCTTTGTATCTTAAGATCTGCATGTTTCCATCAGACATATCAGACTTTATGTAACAGAATCGTGAAAGATGTGAGTTTCAAAGCTTCAGAGTTGTCATAATGTGCGAGTGTCTTAAGAGCCAGACTCAAGGTGAGAAGCTTTCCAGGCTATAGGGGTATTCTGGTGTCCGATTGGAGGCGAGGGTTCAAATCCTTCTTCTGACACAGCTTTTGCCTAAAAAAGTAGCTTTCGGTCAACACCGAGAAATTCTCCAAAGGTTGAAAGGGAAACACATGAACAGTGATTAATAGTTTGATAGATGTCACAATTTGAGAACAGAAAACACATGAAACGTGAATAATCGTTCGATACAGGTCATCATATGCCTAGCTTAGAATTTACTAACTTTTTCAATTTCCTTAAAAAAAGTTTTTTACTCTATCTTTCACTTTCTTTTAGCATTTTTTTGTTGTCTGTTCTTTGTATCTTAAGTTCTGCAATTTTCCATCAGACATATCAGACTTTATGTTACAGAATCGTGAAAAAATATGAATTTTAAGGGCTCATAGTTGTCAGGATGGCCGAGTGGTCTAAGGCGCCAGCCTCAAGGTGAGAAACCTTCCTGGTTGTAAGGGTGTTCTGGTCTCCGACTGGAGGCGAGGGTTCAAATCCCTCTTCTGACAGAGCACTTGCCTAAAAAAGTATACTTTTGTCAACACCGAGAATTTCTCCAAAGGTTGAAAGGGAAACACATGAACAGTGATTAATAGTTTGATAGATGTCATAATTTGAGAACAGAAAACACATGAAATGTGAATAATCGTTCGATACAGGTCATCATATGCCTAGTTTAGAATTCAAAAAGTTACTCAATTCCTTTAAAAAAACGTTTTTTACTATATCTTTCATTACCTTTTAACATTTTTTTCTTTTCTGTTCTTTGTATCTTAAGATCTGCATGTTTCCATCAGACATATCAGACTTTATGTAACAGAATCGTGAAAGATGTGAGTTTCAAAGCTTCAGAGTTGTCATAATGTGCGAGTGTCTTAAGA